>NC_061154.1:1525435-1830522 GCF_905220365.1 Vanessa cardui | reverse complement strand
AATAACACAGCTACACATACAGCTAATGGCTCAAGGTTATTTTGGTTAAGAATTATCGAAATATTGGAATACAATCAAGAACGGTTCTAACCGTTCCGACTCAGTAGACTGATCCCCTGAATGTCTTCTTAAAATATAAATATTTTCTTTCACCCCTCAGAATGAGACCGGAAGAATACTGACTATATTTAAACGATGAAAATATCTTCTATACATATAATAAAATTGTAGTGTCTGTTTGTAATATTAAAATAATCCTTTTTTACTCAATGCATATGTATGTCACATGGTACATATACCAAAATATTTTTTTTTACAATTTTTGTCTGTCTGTCTGTCTGTCTGTTCCGGCTAATCTTTGGAACGACTGGACCGATTCTGATGGGACATTCACTGGCAGATGATTGATATAGTAAGGAGTAACTTAGGCTACAATAATATTTTTTTTGTTAAATTCAAACTCGTACAAGATCGCGGGCACAGCTAGTACCTAGTATAATAAAAATGAATGTTTAAATCATAAATATAAGATGTCACTGAAACAAATAGAGCCTTTGAAGTTGTCAGTGTACGATAACAAAAGAAAAATGTTGTTTCCACTAAGAGTCCGATGGCTAATATAAAATGTATTCCATTTTCGAACTCCCAACGATAGAATAAAGTTATATATTATTTTTATAGAAATTTGTGTCTACGGTGTGAACATCCCACAATTCGATCTTACAATTATCGATAAATAAACTTTAACGATGATTGTGGGATAGGTCATCGATTATCTCTACGCAAAAACAATATCGATTTGTGTATATGGGTTTTATAAAAATATTTTTGAAAATATACTTTTATTTAGGTAAGCAGATGCACTAAATACAGATGTAATGCCTAATGTTGGCTCTGGAAAAATACGATAAAAAGATGCCTTCTCGATCGATTTCGGCCACGACTGAAATCTCTCAGGAGAACAGAGATATCGAATAAGTATTTGCGTAAACAAAGGCGCACTCTATTCACTCACTGTTATAATGAAACGTTACAGCTACCCAGCATCTGACATGATTGGAAAGAGTACAACTCGGAACTAACGGTACTGCTTTCTGAGGCAAGAGTGATTGACAGCTTAACTATAGAAAACCATAAAATCAAAATCAGAATAAACTTTATTCAAGTAGGCTTTTACAAGAACTTTTGAATCGTCATTTTACAATTGAGTGAAGCTACCACCGGTTCGGAAAGTAGATTCTACCGAGAAGAACCGGCAAAAAACTGAGTAGTTACTCTTTTTTAACATTTAAAAATACAAAGTCATGTTAGTTAAATACAATTATTTAAATTAATATATCCTGCTTGGAAGTCAACAGGTATTAACTCCACGCTTTTTTATCATCCATAACTTTTATTAACTAAGAACTATCACTAAAAAATGTTTTTAACTTAAATTTTGAATTTATTTTATTTATAATACAAATATGGAATATATTGTAGAAATACATAGCCGCCAGTTACTTAAAATAATAATTAACTATAATTTACAATACAAACAATATATACGAGAAAAACATTTCTCGATATCGAATGTGCATAGTATATGCAAATGCTTCCATAATTATTCCGATAATACAGAACATTAAACATACAATAATATTATAATAATTATGAAGTCTTTCCTAACTGACCATAATACAGTACAGTTTGAATTTCTAACAATATAAGTTTGAATCCAGTTCATGAACTTGTCTTTAATCCTTTGCATAATATTATAGTGTATAATGTGCGTTTGTTCACCTTCTGATAAGCCGTTTCGAAAAAAAGAAAGAAGTTTTTAAATATGCTCATGCAGAGCATATTTAAAAAAAAAATGCCGTATATGTTAACCATCTGCCGTATATGAAACTGAAACAGCTTACATCACAAGCTTCAAAAACCTTCTCAAAGCGAGAAAAGGCCCAAAAGGAACATAATTAAACATAATTTTTCTTTGGTACTATCGATCGCCGCGCTGCTGAAATTCGATATCTATATTACCAATATTTTATTAACACAATACGTTGTGAAGCTACGAAACGGAAAAGGAGAAAAAGGTACTAAACTGTCATTGTTTATTTATAAGTAGATAAAAGTAAAACAGTGTTTGTTGATTTTTTTTGTCTGTATTTTCAAAAGCAAAGAACCCAATAGAGAATCAGTTAATAGGAAAACCACAAATAATACACGTATTCTTTCTACCCTACGTTGTAAATATAAATCAAGAATATTATTTATATATATGTATTTAAGAAGAATAGGAGTCGAGATGGCCCAGTGGTTAGAACGCGTGCATCTTAACCGATGATTGCGGCTTCAAACCCAGGCAAGCACCACCATATATATGTGCTTAATTTGTGTTTATAATTCATCTCGTACTCGGCGGTGAAGGAGAACATCGTGAGGAAACCTGCATGTTTTTCCAAATTTCATTGAAATTTTGCCACATGTGCATTGCACCAACCCGCATTGGAACAACGTGGTGGAATATGTTCTAAGCCCCCTCCTTAATGGGAGAGGAGGCCGTTAGCCCAGCAGTGGGAAATTTACATGCTGTTACTTTTTTTTATTGGTAAAGTATATAAGCTACAATAATAGATACATTTTTGGCCGAGAGAAGTTGTATGGTTTAGCCAGTCAAAATCAAGTAAAAGTTAAAAATGTTTATTCAATATAACAGCGTTAAATTTGCTTACTGATTGTGAAAAATCTACCACCGGTTCGGAAATAATCACTGAACAGAAAAGAAGTAACTCGGCGGGTTTTTATCATTTCCAATTACAAATTACAGTAACAAAATTCAATTATCTTTTAATTTTTTTACAGCCTGAATGCATTCGTTTGATTCCAATGATCTATAATTTATTAGTTTTGTGTAATTCTTTAGAAAAATCGACATATTTTCTGCGAAAAACTTTAATATTTTTGGCGTACATTTTACATTTAAAAATATTAATACTTAAAAAAAAAAGAATATTAATTGCACAGCAGTGGACAACAGTGGGCCGATGATGATTCAGTGGTGCTTGCCTGGGTTTAAACCCGCAATCATCGGTTAAATATATATGTAGTTATGTGTTCTAATTCTGGGCCATCTCGGCTCATTGATCAAGCAAATTCCGTCAATCGTCATCTTACGACTTCATCATTATATTATATCGTCAAACAGCAATATAATGGTGTTCTGAAGGGATGTATCATTTTAGTTCTTTGATGGCGCATTGGCGATATAAGAAATTGTTAAAATTGATCACAGCACCAATATGGGCGGTGGTGGCTAATTAAATTACTATCAAATGGCCCTTTCGCTCGTTTGCCTACCAATATCATAAAATATTCTAGAAATATCTTTAAAATCATATTTTTAGCTACATTAGATTCAAAAATAAAACTTCGTAATTTTGATAAAGTAATATTAAACCTCATTAATTATTTATTCATAACTGTAGTAAAGTACAAAGCTTCAAATTAATTTTACACAGTAAATATTCCGAATATTATAGTATTTAGTAAACTTAAATGAAATTAACGATTTATAGGGTTTTACTGAACGATAAGAAACAATTTTAGTTTCGTTATTTATTATTCTAAAATCTAGTTCAGAATATATTGAATATACGACTCATTTTGTTTTGCTTTTAACCCAATTACCTCGTACTAAACAACTAGGTACATATTATACGTTGCGCTTAAAGTAATACGCCTGAAAAGTTTCCATTAAAAATGTATCGAATTTAATAATTTTAATATGACATGTCCGTTCCCGCTTCGATCGGTTAGAAAAAGTCTCGTAAATAACATATATCCCAATACAGAATAAAAATGTTAGATACAATTATTGACATTGATTTTTGAATTAATTATCTGTGTGATTTTGCACCAAGGACAAAATATCTAGCAGACAAATCAAATTGAGAACAAAAAAATAATATTTTAGGACAGATAAAAAAAGAACAAAATCGATATTCAAAAAAAGAATAATCGATTCTAATTTATAAAACAAAGTACAGCTAAAGAATGTTAAGCAATTAATTATTCCATTCAATACATTACTGACGGTTCATCGAACTCTTTAAAAGGAGAATGAACGAAGAACGAGTTTAAGTTTAAAATGAACAACGTAATCAAATTACAATGATGTATTAGTGAGAGTTAAATTATGAGCAACGTTTTATAGCGAGCGTTTTCGTTGAGCGTTAAAACAAATATTTTCCTTAGACAATGTTTAATATGTTTAGAGGATAAGAACGCGAGGCGCATTGTGCGCCATGATTGAATAATAGTCAACAACGCTAGGGTTGACACTGTTGGATTAATATTTAAATTAATGTTGTTACCGTACATGTAAAGTAAACGTTAATCATTAATAACTCTTCTCGTGTTGGATACAATCTTCATAATAAATTAAACTATTACATAATATATTTACGTACATTTATTTTTATATACCTCACTCGATAATGTTAAGTTTTTTTTAAATTATGGAATAGGTTGGTGGACGAGCATATAAGCCACCTGATTGTAAGTCGTCACCATCACCCATAGACAATGACGCTGTAAGAAATATTAACAATTCCTCACACCATCAATGCGCCACCAATCTTGGGAACTAAGATACTATGTCCCTTGTGCTTGTAGTTACACTTTGATTGTGTATTCCCAATAAAATAGTAATTTACATAGCTTGAAATATGAAAGCACGTAAAAACAAAAAGGATGTATAATTTTGTATTATCACATATAAAAACTTTTTACACATTCAATCTTTTTTTAATTGACCTAAATAAAATGTGACAGCCCTATTTATGGGGTACAGCTATCGTAAAGTGTTTCATAATAACCAAACGAATTGAATTATTACACAAATACCATCGAAGCAAACATAAAATTATGTACGACCGCTTAAAACAATCAGCGCACTGTTTTGATGTTACGAACTAAGTCACGTGGTCAGTGTAAAAATATTTCAAACGCAACAGTATAGTTACATAAATGATTATTAAAAAAAATGCAAATGAATAATTAATTATTATATCGATTGACAGAATTATTAAATAATTATTACAATGAGTTTCACGTGTTTAATTTCTATCAAATAACAAAACAGATACAAGCGACTTGGAAGTTGCTCTATTTCTTACAATAATAATCATAACGCAATGGTTTTGTTACATTAACGAATATTAATAAAAACAAAACGAATTAAGAATTAGTCATATTGTAAACTAAAAAGTAAAATAACAGCCTGTAAATTTCCCACTGCTGGGATAAGGCCTCCTCTTCATTTAAGGAGAGGATTTGGAATAATTTCCACCACGCTGTTGCAATGCGGGTTGGTAGAATGCACATGTGCCAGAATTTCGATGAAATTAGACACATGCAGGTTTCCTAACGATGTTGTCCTTCACCGCTAAGCTCGAGATGAATTATAAACACGAATTAAGCACATATATATAGAGTTTCTTGCCTGGGTTTGAACCCGCAATCATCGGTTAAGATGCACGCGTTCTAACCACTGGACCATCTCAGCTCATTCTAGTCATATTCATTAACAGAATTATTAAATAATTATTACAATGAGGTACACGTATTTATTTTCTTTCAATTAGCAAAACAAATACAAGCGACTTGGATGTTGCTCTATTTCATACAATAATATGTGAATTGTTTAGTAAGTTGATGTAAACTACTGGAGTATTGGTCTGATTAAAACATGTAACGTTATCGGTTGGTAAGGGGAATTTCGTGAGAAAGCCTGCACATGCTCACGTGTAGAATCTGTGAACTATCCCATAATACTTCAAGTAAACAGTTTCTACCGCAGTTTGTACAGTATATATATGAGCGTTTTTGCATTGGTTCAAGATTCATATCATATATTATCTAGATTATTATAAATGTGAATATAATTTTGTCTGCCTATCTGTGTGTCTGTTACACTTTAATTGTTAAACTATGTATTAAATCAAATTTGATGATATTTGGTATGAAACAAACTTCAAACCCTACATTACAGTGTTACATCTAGTATACATACATAAAACCAGAACGAGACCTACCCCCCCCCCCCCCCTCCCGCCTTACTAAGACGAGAGCGAAGGGAATAGCTTTCCCTATCAAAGAAATAATATTTAATTGGATGGAATTGAAACAATATTTATAGAAATCAAAATAATCCAAAATCTTTACGAAAACAAATAATGTAATGTTTTCCCTATATTTACATATCTATGCTTTATGTAAGTATATTCCATTTTAGAAAATAAATACATCATTATATTTGAACGAATATTCAATCATTAAATTCATTCAAAGATAATTAAACAACTGATTTATTTATAATTATGAAACATTTAACATTTTATAATATCAAAATATTATTACGTTAAGTACGTATTAGTTGTTTTAACTGATAAATTGACTGCTCGCGCAAATCATTGTTAAATGGGCATTAATTATTCAACCAGCATTTACGGAATTATGTATTTGAATTAATTATAGTCATAAATTTAGGATACCATAGCGTGTTCACTTATAACTCAAATTAGGCAATCATCGACAAAATTTGATAATAAATTAAATTGTTTCTATTAATATCAAACAGTTTTAAAACATAAAGTGATAAATTAAATCTGTTGTATTTATCGTACGAACAATTTTCAGTAGCACCTCGGAGCCTGAAAGGCTTGGAAGGATCGTAGATTGAAAAGTACGTGAGGCAGTCCAGTGCGATTCTGCGAAAAATCATCTCATTCGTGAAAAATTGACAACTGACTGAAAGTGATTAAAGCAAATTTGATACGTATAACATATAAATTTTAAACTCAATATCACACGTAACTTTTGACTGTTCCTTCTGTTTTTAACTCGTGTTGTGCGGTGAGATTCGAGTTTCTTGTAACAGAATAATCCTACAGTACGCGCACACTCTTCCTGGTCGTATCGAAATCGCTGTGTAAAGCTACAGTCTATTTTTGCTGACACACTCGTGTACTGAAATAATTCTTATCTGTGTGTCTGTCTTAGTAAGTAAGTCTGAGACAAACCGCCGTGACCAAATAAGTTAGTACTACCTTATTCTTGTTTAGTTATATCTAATCAATATATGATGTTATAGAATGTTTTTTGCTTGAAAACAGGTCATTATAGGTTTCAGGTCGTTGTGTATTGTCTAAAGCTAATCCTGAATATAATATCAGGCTTACTCCAAGTGGTTTTAAATCAGCTTGCAAGATTACCCAAGTAGAAAAACATTGCAAGTAATATAAAAGCTATATATTGTAATAATAACAAAATCTAACTTCCTAAGGAATAAGACCACACATCATATCAGCCTATTGTATAAATCATGTCGTTCTAGAACGGTATCGAGATTGCTAACAGCCATTTCTTCCTGAGTGACATTACCGACTAAACGAACGGCTATCATAACACATGAAATAAAAAAAATAAGAAATTTATTTCAATTCAATTAACAAGCGAGGTCAATGACTTCTGGTAATTTTTGTGGAAATAAACAAAAAAGAATCGATAACATCAAGCTCGTTACTTTGTATGGACAAATAACGTCTGTTGAGCAAGATAACCTTTTCGAAGTTAATCTGCTACGTAACTACGATTTGGCTACACATTTCCCTTTAACAATTTTTGAAAGAACGGTCAATTAATTGTTAAAGACGTTGCTGATATAGGATTTGTACTTTTGTATATGTTGGCCAAAAGCCTTTACAATTAGTTCTAGTCGAACCGGTTCTGTGCCAAAAAATTAGTGAATACCATTGCCTAGATGGCTAGTCAATAAAGCAATCTGAAACCCATTTTCAAGGAATGGTTGCCAGCAGGTTTTTTGTTACTATCCATGATGCTGCAGTAACATTTACATTGATTCTTCTCTATTCTATTTACATCATTACTTATATGATATACCAACCTTTGCTTGAACGAGGGACATAACATTTTAGTTGCCAAGGTTGGTGGCACATTGACGTTGTAAGGAATATTTAATATTTCTTACAGCGTCATTGTCTATTGGTGATGGTGACCACTTCAGGTGGCCCATATGCTCGTCCACCAACCTATACAATAATAAATAAAATTTTAACAAAAAGAAAAACCGACTTCAAACAAAACACTATTTTAAAACAAATGAATATGCACGAAAAAGTAATAAAAATAATTGCGTATTCAACATATTTTTTAGAGTCTTCCTAAGTTAAATGAAATGAAAAATATTAGACTACTTAAAAGTCGATTAACGATTATATCATGTAGTTATAGTTATTGGTATATTTGGAGCCGGTGTCAGCCACGGTGCCCTTGCCCCAACAATCAAAAGAAAGAAGCGATACGAGCCCCTTGATTGATCCAGTTATTATTGTGTAAAAGGTAATTTGTAAAAAACATATTAATTGTTAAAGTATTCTCGTATTGTTTTTTGATAGATATACTGTAGGGTTTTATTGGCTAATAAAACGGCGTTGGGTTTTTGGAACCCTATTTGGAAGCTGAATTTTACATCTATAAATCGTCACTTGTCTTTTTTGATATTTTCTTTCCTTTTTGTTGTGTTTTTTGAAGATTAAGCAGTTATATACTTTGTTTATTTTTTATATTTTATTTGTGAGGATTCTTCTTTTTTGTTTTTATTTTCATCCTTTTTATAAAAGTGCCATTTCTTCAATAAACTTCCTTCCTTCTTTCCTTCATTTCTTTCTTTATTTCCTTCTCTCTCTCTCTTTCTCTCTCATTCACTCACCATCACTCATTCCCGAATTATAAATACCATTTTTTTTACTTATGTTACATTTATATCATCGAGGCAAGTTTTTAATAATACCTATCTAAATTTTAACATAACACCCTTTCATGAGATTATTTTTTACCGAAATAAATTCAAAAACGATAGCAGTTGTCAATCACGGCACTTTTTTGAGATGCGGTTTTAGTATCCGGCTTCTATTTTGAATTAACCATTGATCCTATGTCAGTTCAATCTAATATTGTTATCCCGATTAAAACAGACTTCAATCTATATCTATAAATCCTTTAAAAGTAGACTTATCTTGTAAAAAACCAACTAACGAACTAATGTTGTCTGGTCTCTTTTAGTTCGCTGTTCTGGTACAGATTGGTCATCCAACACAGTCAGGTCACGAGGTTTATTACACGGGTTTTTTTCTATGATATAGGTAAGCGGATGGGCTATTATGCCACCTGATATTTAGTGGTCACCACTGTGTACATTAGCGCTGTAAGAAATGTTAACCATTCCTCACATCACCAATGCTCAATGTGCCTTGTATACAGGCTTTATACATATCCTTAGTAAGTTTTAGTTGTTGGTATAATATATGACGAGTAGGCACCACCCGCCTACACAAACGATCAGAAAAACTTACGGCATGAAGCATAGAAGAATTATAAACGCCAATAATTAGTTAAACATATTATATTTCACTGCAATATCTCGTATCCGTAGTCATTTAATTCTACTTATTTTTTTCCTCTGTATATACATATAAGTGTGTTTACAATTTACGTTAAAATTAGTACTGAAAGTATTTTTTTCCTTTGAATTACGTACGGTTTCTATTTGTAATGTTTGAGCGACAGGTTTCCCTCTCGCCGCGTATATTGAATTGCACGCACTTTATTTTTCGTATAATGGATATAGAAACCGTTTAAATTTTCTCCGAAAAACTCTATGTTTGCTTATTACTAGGCCTTAAGGTATTTTTAGGATAATTTCACAGCATTACGTGGTTCAGGTGAGGATCTTTCTGTTCATAAATGTATGATTTTACCCCGTTTAAAATCTAAATACTTTAGTCAATATTATTTAATGCACATTTGAATTTTTTTTTATCTAAATTTACAGATTTATAATATAAGTACGTACAAAACTATCGGCAGACGTAGTCTGTCATTTAGTAAATATATTATTCCATACACGCTACATTTTATTGTACATTCTCTAGTTGTTTTATATTTATATGTATATTAGATAGTAATTATAAGCTCTGCCGTAAAAAGTTTAGTACATTGTTATATTTAGGCAAATAACGGTTTTTATTTCATGCGCTATAATTATAAATGTAACACAAGTTAAATAGAGATTATTTTGTTTTATGAGTGACGGTGACCACTTACCTTCAGTGAGCCCATTTGCCTGTCTTACTTTGTATCCACATAATACAATAGTCTTGCAGCAGAGATAGTCCAGTGGTTAGAACGCGTGCATCTTAACCGATGATTGCGAGTTCAAACCCAGGCACACACGCTACGTTTCTTTTCATCCAAAGCCAAACTTTATAAATGTCCAAATCGCAGGGCCAAAGTCTGTGACAACGCATACGATAACATAATTAATCAGTAGTTTTTGAGTTAATTACGAACCTACATACCTGTATAAGGGTTCACTAGAAAAAGTATTTTTTTCTGAAGTTGATTAAATACAATTTATTCTCAATGAACAATGCCTATAAGGACACAAAAAAATATTCGCCTCTTAATGTCATAATATAAACATTGAAAAAAAGAAAAATACCCCTGTGAGCCTTTATATGTATGTCCTTTTCTCTTTAGCAAACAAATATATAACGTACAATTTTTTACCCTCAAACATTTTTAAAATTTACAAAGCGACTGTACAAAGTTTTAGTACGAGCGTTAAAACTTAGCTGACAACCGCTACAAAAGAGCTGAGATCAAAGTTAAACCCCTTCATCAATTTCATAATTGAAGATGAATCCTATTCCTAAATTTAGAAATTTTATGTAGGCAGGTGGACTGACAAATGGGCTATCTGATAGTACGCTTTCACCATTACTCAGAGACATCGGCGCTGTAAAAAATATTAATCATTCCTGGTAATCCCGGCAATGGGAACCGTTAGTAACTCAGATTTTATGCCCATTGTGTTTGTAGTTATTTGACTTATTTATATTTCAAAATGAAATACAATAATACTAATTACAGCTGTTTGTTAGAATATAAATTGAGAGCATGATACTTACACAGACAGACTACACAAAACCACCTACTTGGTGTACATTTAAACAATAAAAATCTAGTCTAAAAAGTTTAGATACTACAACAAATTGAATATTGCAGAATTTCGTACATTTTATTCAATGTTTTTCAAACATGTAATATTATAATGTACCAATATGAATTTTAATGGTAAATGTTCAATTCAAATCAATACATTTTTCCTTTACTAATATGTTAGTATTGCGTTGGTGTAAAAAATAAAATTACATCCAAAATTGCCAGGACAGATGAAAAGGTAGTCTTGGTATGACAAATACATATTTTACCTAAAAGACGAACCCCACAGAACATCAGTTGTCTCTTTCACGCAAGCTTAGCAGGCCGTTATACCTGCCTTGACTTCGCACAGATACGATTAAGGTTTATCGCGAGGTATTTTTTATCACGCTAAGCGATCCTTCCGTTTCTGCCAGCTTTACCCTAAGCTAAAAATACATCGATCTGTAAGCCCTCTGTTTATTTTTTATGCGTACGTTCTAAGTTTATAAATCGTTTTGTTTTTTTACAGCTAACACTATATTACAGTATGTAATACTTTGTATAATAATGTCGAGTTAAGACTCTACACCCACTTGCTTTATTAATATGCTACGGCAATTTTTTTAATGCTGGTCAGTTACGATGCCAATTTGTAATCCAAAGTTCGAAGTAAATTGTTCTATATTTTGCAATCATAATATATCAACTAAATTTATGCGTATTATAGTTTCTATCTATACATCTAAAAGTATAAAATAAATCAATAGCGATATAATCACTCGTTTTCAGATATTCTTAAAAAGGGACAAACGAAACTCACCATTTCAAAGTATTAGATTATTTTATGTAATAGATGGCAAACGTTCCGGAGGCTCACCTGATGGAAAGTGACTACCAACGCCCATGGACATCTGCAACAACAGAGGGCTAGCAGGTTCGTTGACGGCATATGAGGAAGGAGTACGCTCTTTTCTTGAAGGTTCCCATGTCGTATCGGTTCGGAAAAACCGCTGGTTCCACAAAGTGGTCGTACGAGGCAGAAAATGTCTAATAAACCGCGCTGTTGTGGATTTTCAGACTTTCATTTTCATCAAGGTGGTGCCGGTAAAACCTAAAATTTTTACGAGATGTCCGAAGATGAAATTCAGCAGCCGGGATTAATCCGAACAATTCCTTGAAACATTTTCCGTGAAAAATTTCAGTAGAAGATGCAGAGTGATCCAACATCGTAATCTTATACATCTAAATCTAACTTTGTCGACGACGTTGAATATTGTTTACATCACGTGAAACACCTTCAAAACAACCGAACGATAGCAAACAATCTATACCTCCCGAACTGAACGTCACTATAACGTAATACTATAACTATGAATACAATAATAATATAACTATGGAGTTTATATCTCTACATACTAGATAAGGACATTGAAAAATCTCGATCACGAACGAGTTGTAATTCGAAAATCAAAAACCAATCGAATATGATTTCGATTCCTTTCGAAATCACTATTCTGATGAGTTATAATGACGTCACACTACAAACTTTCCAAGTATACACAATTTTGCTTACATAGTTTTTTTCTTATTTCTTTAATCATTATCAAAAATAGCTGCTAAGAAAAAAATTAAAGCAATTTAAATATTTGATATCGCTTTTCAATACACAACAATTGAGTAACGTTACATGTGTTCATAATTGTGTATATACACATGTCTGTCTGTATTACTCATAAATCTTGACAAAAAAACAATATCTGTTATTGGTCCAACTTTATGAGGTTATGAGCCGCGGCCGTATAAGGTAACCAATAAGCAATAACTTTTATGTCCCTTAACTTACTGCCTTTGTAACTACGTTAGTTTCGAGAATAGATAAAAAAAATAACTATCTTAACAGAAAACGTTATATTTCTAAATGTATTTACACCGAAAAACGAAATTAAAAAAAAAATATCTTCTAATTTAGACTGAATCGCCTCGTGAATAAAAATAAAATGTCAAATAAAAAATGTCAACCATTTATTACGATTAAAATGCTTGTTTGCTTGTACTATATTTATTTCAAGGCAAGAACAATCACAGAAATGATATAGAAAAGTCGAGGTAAGTCTACAATTACTGCATTGGCGAGTAAGATAGCCCTTTTTGCATAGGGCTGCCAAAAGGCACATTACTACCAGCTAGGATCCATTTTACGTGAAATCATATTAACAAAATACACTTTGATAATAATTAAAAATTATGTAATTTTATGTAACAATTATTTTATACTGACGTCATTACTTTATTTTATACTAGCGACCAGGCCCGACTCCGCACCCTATATATTAAAATAAACCACATTAAAATAAAATTTTAAAGATTTAAGCATACATAGGGATATAAGGACAGAGAAAGTGACTTTGTTTTATACTATGTAGTGACGTCTAGTAGTAGTCGCAGCATTTGAGATAATGGAATCAAACATGTCAGGCCAATAAAATGTTTTCCAATTTCCTAAAGCTTCACAAAGCAGTCCGGAGTCTGAAAATTGAAAACGCCGGAAAGCAAGAAAGAATTTTTTTATCGCCTTGAATTTGCAATCCTATTGGATTACTTTTGGACTGAGACTCACCTAACTAGTCTCCCTTAGGACTGAGCACCGCGGCTGAAATCGGTCAAACGGGCATAATTATATTACAGTGGACAAATCGCATAGATCTAAATAAGGTTGTGAAATTCGATAAGGATGTTTGATTTGGAGGAAACCAACTCTTGATGAGTTCTGAACTTTAACTAAGAAAGTCAAACTCATAACACACTTTAAAAAAAAATTATCAAATTTTTACATCAATGGGATAATTTTTATGTTTCTAAAAATAGAACTGTAAACCACTTTTAAAATGTATAAATAGGTGGTAAAATATAATAAATACAATCATGGCATTCAGTGTACACACACAGTATCCATCCTCCTTATTTGGTTCATAGTTGCCTTCCTAACCACAAAGTAGCGTGGATACCACATCTTGAATTTAAACCATCGTCAAATCCCATCGTGAACCTGTTGCGATGAACTGATACGTTTTGTATCGTAATCTTATAGAGTCTATAATATATAATTTATAGAGTCTATAAGATTACTTACTCAATATTATTTTCAAATAAATTTATTGGTAAAATCTCTTCGAATTTTCACGCCAATATTCTGATTTACAAAGCTCTGAAACGACAACCCTAATTACCGGTAAACCTCACTTAATGTTGAAACATTAAAAAATTATCTAGAACGTAACTACAACGTACAATTTCTGAATGAACTTAAGTGATGGATTTGATGTATCATTTTCTCCGTAATATCGTGCGATATATAATTCAATGAACAAATTAAAGGAAAGAAATTTCAAATGTTCGACGACCTTCTTGACCTTGTTAATTGAAAATTCATCCTGTTAGAGGATTAGGCAGGATTTGAAAATATTATGGAGAGCATTTCACAATTTTCAAAATTCTAAATATGTATAAATAATATATGAGACAACATCACATACATTACTCTGATCCCAATGTAAGTAGCTAAAGCACTTGTGTTATGGAAATCAGAAGTAACGACGGTACCACAAACACCCAGACCCAAGACAACATAGAAAACTAATTGTAATCTACATCGACTCGGCCAGGAATCGAACCCGGGACCTCAGAATGGCGTACCCATGAAAACCGGTGTACACACCACTCGACCATGGAGGTCGTCAAATGTAAATAGTAAATGTTTAAAAAAAAATCTATTACTTATGAAAATTCGATAACACTTGATACAATGCTTTTGAAGATATATGACATCCTAAAATTTATTTGAAGTTATTGAAATGGTCCCAAATAATATTTCGTTGCGCCAGTTGACGAAGGAGTTGGACTGCAAGTAAAATTCTTATACTAAACTTTGACGACCTCTCTGGTCGAGTGGTGTGTACACCGGTTTTTATGGGTACGCCACGCCGAGGTCCCGGGTTCGATTCCCGGCCGAGTTAATGTATATTATCATTAGTTTTGTTTGTTGTCTTGGGGGTATTTGTGGTACCGTCGTTACTTCTGATTTTCCATAATACAAGTGCTTTAGCTACTTACATTGGGATCAGAGTAATGTATGTGATGTTGTCTCATATTCATAAATATGAATTAAGGTATATATATAGGCTTTCAAACTAATATGCAATACGAATAGTTTGTTACTTAGTTATTTATTATGCAATTTTCTAGTGCTTGTCACATGAATGGTTAATTTTATAATTACATACAAGAGAGTTACCTGATAGTGTGAAGTGGTACACTGGCTTGAAACTTGGAAGTTGCTTTCGCTGAATATGCCGTGTGAAATGACTGACATAAATAAATGAGTTCAACTTTTGAGAATAATTAAATCGCAAGAAATAAAATTGAAACAATAACAAAAAGGAAGTATAAATAAATTCATATCTATACATACTCCTACATGTAATAAAATTGCAGTATATGTAAGTATACCAAAATGCCATTTTATACCATTTTTCTCTATTTGTCTGTTTGTTTTTTAGCCTTAATTCTATTGACTTCATATAAACTTTGTTTTTGGAAGTTAACATGAATCTTTTAAAAAACGTAACGTTGGAAGTATTGTGTATTATTTTCAGCTATTGAACCTATGATAATGTAATCCTTAGCTGCTAGATAATAAGAGCCAAAAGACAATGACTTTTCCTGTGGTGTTTATAACATCGAAATTATTCGCTCTTCTATTAAAATAAATTTAAGTAATGGAAACAATTTCCTTGGAGCAATGAGATCAAACCAAAAACAGAAATTATGTTTAAATGTATGAGTTCAAGTTTTAGACTGAAGAGAAAATTAATGTTATTAAATTTTAAAGTATTTTCTCCCTGACCGAATAATTAATGATTCATATTTTCCACGTTCATTTTATAATAAAACAGATCTTAGTGGAAAATGATTTATATCAAAATTGTGGGTCTCAAAGAATAGATATTTTTTCCCAATACATTTCTTATACAGTCAGTCATTTATCCCAAAATGCCAGAATTCTCAAATAATGTGATTCATGGACAACTGACACAGCCAAACCCGACTCGTCATTGTCTTGTATGTCTGATAAAAGGTTTTTGTAAACGTAAGACGCGAAGGGAGTTAATCCCCGTCCCCTTTAACAAAGCACAAAGGCTGGCAGGTGGTGAAGCTTCTGACACAATTGTTGCTGATGCCTTCAATACGCAAGTGCGGAGGGGGCAGCTTTTGAAGCGCCAAGACTTCACGTGTCGATCTGATGATGAATACTATATTTTTGAGTTTAAGACTTTAAGCTGGAATTGGGATTTCATTTTTGTAATATATTGGGGTAACACAATATAATGGCTGTGGCGCCACAACGGTGGGGAGGAGCCTCCCCTTGATTCTTGATTAGATCCAAACTGTCATCTACCAAATGGATTTATAAATACTGGCGATTATTAAAGTTTGAAATATTTATATTTCGGAGCATCCCTCGTTTTTTATATATATGATACGCCATATACGTGACAATTGTATTGACAAATAAAATACAATTTTATCTAATACTGGGACACATGAGTTATCTTCAAAAAATTGTATCAATTTGTTAATTTGTTTTTGGAAAAAATCATTCATTATTTTGTCACTTCGTTATTTGTATGTATTTTTTCAGACTATTATATAATAATGAATCTAATAGATATAAAACTTTTCACTAAAACTAATTTACAGAATTATATATCAGTTTTTCATACGTTTTGCATATTATAAAACATTAAATATTGCTAAGTACCTTTATAATTTTATTTTAAAGCAAGACCAACAGGTTCACACTTTTTTCTGCTACACTTGTTAAGCTTACCAACATTGTATGAGACTTCGTAGATCCGCGCAATCATATTTTAAAGGAATCATGCACCAAATATCTTTAAAAAAACGGTACCTAGAAATACGTTCCATCAAATTTGGGCTCAACTTGTATTGACAATGAACATTAATTTTCTATAAAACGACAACAAAAGCTTTCTATCATTCTTTCTTTTATTTCTGAAAGCGAAGAAAATATATGACCTTTAAAATACCGAAAGAGACAGCAATATGTCGATACTTTGTTTTATACCCATTTTTCAAGATAATGGTCACTAAGCACGACTTCTTCGCCACAATATCTCATTTGATCTTTAAATTTAAAAGTATTTAAAAAATCGACAAAATGATCTCTTGTATTTGATCTTTCCTGCAAAACTACTTTTAAAAAACATCTCATTAATATTTTGTTATCTCTGAATCGCTGCCTTTTCAGGAGATAATTTTCTAAATAATATATAAAATTATCAAATATTCGTTAGACGAAAATATTCTTAATTTAAAAATATAGAAAAGATTAAATTTAAATATTGTAAGATCAAAACTGATTTACCATTATGTGATTATCAGTAAGGGATTTTCCATTCCTGATGAGGAGGATAATCCAGCCCAACCTATGTCAAGTAGGAGACCCCATTTGCTGGAAGAAAGACATGTATGGATCAATTCTCATAGTGAGCGGACTAACTTTGTCGATGTTTAATAATCCCAAATAAATATACCACCATGCATCATTTTTACGTATACGATCCTACGAAACTTATCCATATCTATATCATAAATTTAACAGTAATAGCCGAAGCGATATTACTATACGATGCGATAAGAGCTACCAATTAACAAATTGAAAATTTATCACAAAATGCCAATAGACATATGACAAATAATTCCGTTCATGATTTTATATATGATAAAATGCTTAGGGAATTTATTAATTTTCTTTAAGCATATGTAGCATAATGTAGCTGATCCGACGTTTTATATGATTAAAGAGTGAGTACGGAATTTCTAGACAGAATCTATATTCCTAAGCTTGACATTTAATTAATCCTGAAATTTTGCAATACAAAGGCTTTGAACGATATTAGATTTTGATTTTAAGGTGATCTGCGATAAATATGGGTTTTTTAAAACAATTTAAGAACAAAATAATTCGCGAATAACAAAA
The DNA here is from genome assembly GCF_905220365.1 of Vanessa cardui. Classification (NCBI taxonomy): domain Eukaryota; kingdom Metazoa; phylum Arthropoda; class Insecta; order Lepidoptera; family Nymphalidae; genus Vanessa; species Vanessa cardui. The sequence goes on along the minus strand of NC_061154.1, from coordinate 1,812,410 downwards.
ACAATTATATTAAAACGAAATTTTCACAAATAATATTTAGGTTAAGCTGGACGTAAGTCAAGAAATCAAATTGTACAATCGGAGTAAGAAAAGGTTCGTCACCTTAAAATCTATTTACTTTCATGTGCTCAGTATGAACGATAATCTGCTTTACCGAACGAACGTATATGACACTGACAGACATATTTTGACAATTCATTAGAATATATCGTTTCTAATTTAAATATGGAATGTCCAATTACGCCATTATAAAGATCACACGTTGATATAAAACTAGACAATGATGTTGTTCTATTTTGAACCAAGTTATCATACTATGTAAGTTTAATTTTATATGTAGGCAGTTTAGTGCTCTAGTTTCAAAAGGTACCAAGAGCTTAAGACTAATAAAGTGACGAAGGTTTTCTTACTCTGACTGTACTTTCCAAACGAAATAACACGAACGAATTCCACTGAACGAACAATTGTTTTCGCTTTAAAATTTTAATTACAAACGTTAAGAATTTTACAAAATTGAACGAACCCACAAATATTTTTAAACGAAACAACTTTTATTTGTTTTAATTATGCCGCAATAGCTCCGCAAAGGCCGAAACAACAAACTCGTTAACGGTTTTAAGATGGAAATAATACGATAATACATCAGAATTATTTAAGATACACAAACTTTTCTATCGAATATATCGTAAGAAATGGTTCTAAATGTGTTTAAAAAATAAACATCGCAGAATTAAAACACTAATACTGTCTACTAATGTTGAGAAATTGATATATTTATGCGATTTATGTTCAAAACTTATGACGTCATAATTTTTATCGTGTAGTTTGGCTCCGGTGGCCAATCTTAACAGAGACTAGCCTATGACTCATAAGACATATAGATAGTGTGCTTAGTGGTGGGAGCTTTTGCCCATCTGAGCAGTAACCACCACTTATTAGATATTCAAATATCGATCCAATGTTTAATAATTCTCACAGTTCCAATATCTCTGGGCGATAGTGGTGACGTCTAGCCATCAAGTGGCATTTGCAGCCTATATACTAAAAAAAAATCAAATTATATTATACAAAGGAAGGTGCTTCCTCAAAACCCTTTCATTGTCCAATAGATAGACAATATTGCGGTCTTCCGGAAGCAGAGGAGTATACGATTTACAAATTTGAAAATCGAAGCTCTTCCTCGAAATGTCTAGAAAAAAAAAACATTCCTAAGAATTTAAGATCTTCAAGTATACAACCACTAAACTAGCAAAAGGAGGTTATAACATTTTTGAAATAAAGTCTATTATGTCGAGAGAGAATTGTCGGTCTAAGCACTTCTCGAGTGAATAGCTACTAGAAATACTATAACGGAAATAATACAAATTGTTAAAATGGAAACATTATACAAACGATTGTTTGAAATTGATTCTTTAATAATAAATAATAGAATAACAAGTGTTTTTCTTTAGTACAAGAATTTATACAGTCTTTTATGTATTTAGATATGTTAGTTTGTATCTGTCTTTTTTGTATTTATATTTAATGTTCAATAATACATTAAATATATTTTATTAGAAAACCAGCCAGACAATCTCGCATTGTAGTGACACATAATATGTTATTACAGCAAACATAGAACATACAAATACGAGTTCAACTCGTCCACAAACTCAGCTGAAAGACCCGAAACACGGTTCTTTTTAAAATTACTATGCTTGTTGATATTGCTTGTTGACTTCAACGATAAAAGAAGTGAGATCTAAATGAGTATCAAGTTCTATGGAGAGTCCTAAATGTATGTATATATAACTACATAAAACATAATTTATTTCCAAAATTTATGATGATATATTGTTGCCTAAAGTCTGACTTGGCTAGTCCTCATTCAACAAAGCCCTTTTTTACTTAATGCAATGTACCGTGTATGTATACACGGTACATATAACAATGTTTACAATTTTTGTGGGTCTGTCTGTCTGTTTGTTTGTTCCGGCTAATCTCTGGAACGACTGGACTGATTTTTATGGGACTTTTGCTGGCAGATAACTTGATAGAATCGGGAGTAACTTAGACTACAATTTTTTTTGTTAAATTCAGACGCGTACAAGGTGGTGGGCAGAGCTTGTTTAAAATAATAATAGTAATCAATTAAGTTAATGAAAATCAATTCTGTCACCGAAATTACATATTTGAATGTCTTTACACCGAATAACTCTGGAAGATAGCTGTTTCGTGAAACATGACATAGCATTTTGTATGAATTATATTTTTTAATAAAGAATTTATACATTTTTTTATACGCCTAGCGTTTCTACATCTAATAAGACAGCTATTCGGATATTAAGTTGTCTGAAAGGAAATTAGCGTTAATTAAATGTCGTAATATTTTTTATTACTTTAGGCGAAGAAAATTCGTTTGAACCTGCCGAATTTAGTAACGAAATGAACAATCGGCATTTTAATTACTTTATATGTTTAAAACTACTTCTATTTTCAAATACTTTATATTTGTAAATGAACTATAAAAAATAATCGAACAATGATTGAATAACCGAAATGAGCCACAGGTCACATCACATGACTACGTTTATTTGTATTTGTAATACATTTTTTCAGCGGAAAGAAGCCTTTGAACGGAAACTGGCATTTGTCTGATGAAATTTCGACGCACGTCTGATGGTCATAAGAGCAGCGTGGTACTTGCAACCGTAGCAGTAAGGAGAAGATCTTAACCAGCTCAGCAGTAAAGTGTTTTATTTTTATTCATTTATTTATAGGATATACCCACTGGATTTATCCGTACATTTTTTTATGTTATAGGGGAGGCTCACCTGATGGAAAGCGATTACCACCGCCCATGGACATCTGCAACACCGGGGGCTTGCAGTTGCATTGCCGGTTTTTTTTAAGGTTTCCAAATCGTATCGGTTCGAAAGAACCGCTGGCGAAAGCCGGTTACATATCGGTATTAATTGTCAATACTGAAACTTAAAGCTATATAATAATAGTACAATAAATATAAAAGAAACAAAAGGCAGGTACATAGCAAATCTTAAAATAAGTTTGTTTTTTTTTCCATAAAACAGCATAAATCGATGTGACTATTCATTGATCGACTTAGAACAACATCGTTTAATGTTCTTTTTTACATTTATTTCCCGTTTTAAATTATATGTTAGATGTTCAATAATGTTCAACAATTTGCAGGCTTATTATATATTATATTCACTTGCATCATAAACTTGTTTTTTAAATGCGATAAATTTTACTTTTAATCTTTTGGATCTGAACACCCAGTAATACTCACAATCTATTAGTCGATATCACCAAGACGAATTCGTATACGAAAGCCGTTTTCGGTGAATAATCACGCCGTAGTGTCGCTTCAGGCTAACAATATTATTGCCGCAACCACAGCGCCAGATATGGCAAGCCAGGCATGTTAACGAGCATAGATATTTAAAGGACCTGTATTAAACCTTTATCGACTGAAAATTTGATGTTTATCATCTTTTAGCGGACTTTTATGTATATATAACGTTATTTTATACAATATTATTAAATTGAAAAATATTTATATTCTCGAACTTGCTTGCTTTGCTTTTGAATTAATTTTTTTTTCATCGTTTTCTTTATTGATAAAAATGTCTTGTTTCCCCGGGTGACTCGTGATTCTACGTTAGATATATCGCGTCTCGAATGCAATTAATTTATAAAAACTTATAAAATAATATTTAAAATATGAATAAAACCTATTGTTGATTTTTTTATTTATAATTCTTCGTCAAACTTAAGTAACTTAAAGAGAATGAAAGAATGAGTGAAATATTACATAGCCAGCAAATAAACTGATCACATAGAAATGCAACAATATATATTCACGAGCAGACTAGAGCTGTTAGTATCTACTCAGATGGCCAATATAAATCAAAATCCTATCGTTTCTATAAAAATCGAAATCAAAATATTGTTGATGTTACCGTAGTTACTCCTGATTTCGCATATCTGCCTGTATTCCGACGTGCCAAATTGACGAATATATTAGGTCATATGGTATTACAAGTAATTACGTTTGTGTAAAGATCATATTCACATGAAAAATAAATATTGATACGTATACGTAGGCTCTTTAATGTAGGATTTATATTTAGAACACAGGAACATAATATGGACGCTTGTCGCGGTAATATTCTATATTTGAAATGGGTGTTAATGCAATGCAAAGTACAATAATTGTACGTACTAAAACGTTCTACGAAACGCGTGACGTGTTTTGTTATGAATGTTTGTCATTGGTTGATTGTTTTTTTCAGTTAATACAAAAATAAATGTCACCTCCTCTATCAATATACATTTAAAGTTATATTGTTATTAAAGACCAACTCAAATAAAAGTAGTATAATTTTTCAAAATTCTAAATTCAAATATTCTAATCGATTACCATCTTATTTCCGTCAATCTGTGATCACGTGACGTCTATCACATATACCCTTTTTAACACGTTGACAGTCCCTGCATCACATATGATACAATTTTATCTTTCACCATACGTCCTTGCATCACATCCGATGCAAGTAGTCGTACAGACTCTACACTGTTTATTGGCGAGGACGTCTGAGTTAGGGAAATAAATATTATTAGGACGTCTAGAATAGATATTAAGAAAAGTAAAACACCAATGAACCAGCACATTTTTTTTACTGAATGAAAATATTGCTAAGACGGTCGGGAACTCATTTTTGCTAACTATTTTGTGCAACAATAGATCTGCGATGCTCGATTAATTATGATTAACGTTAATAATTATTTTTATGCAACTAGCGCAAAAAAACTAAAACAATTAGTTATATGAATACCCACATTTTTTGCTTCGACGATCCCTGCATCATATGTGATACACTAAAATTAAGGAGGAGACGTCCTTGTATCACATGTGATACATGCTGAAAATAACTGTAATATTACAGTGACGAAGATTTCAAGTATAAATTTATTAAATGTAAAGTATTTCCAACTACCTTTAATAAAAAAAAAGGTTGTTGGATTTGGCCTGGACAGTCAACGTGTTAATTGAGCATCATCAATATACATCGATAAGATATACATTATTATAGACTGTTCTATCTGACTGTTATATGTTATATAGTCTCGTTATAGATATATAACGAGACTCCGTGTACATGTCCATTAAAATAACAACAATAAACTTAAAACATAAATGGGTTATTAATGTTTAGAAAAGTATCTGACAATAAAATTTCCAGCGAAATTCGTATCATACGTACTGCCTGCTCGCACATCGATACAGCAAATAAATGAAAATGTTAACTTGTTACGTTGGTTCCGTACATGAAAAATCAATTTGTTGTTAAATTATAACTTATTTAGCTATTTATATACCATGCGCACAATATATTCAAAACTGCAGTTCCTAAAGAATTACAAATATTCATAATATGAAAACAATAATATGGTATAGACGTTGACAACGGAACCCTAGAAAACTATGGAATCCACAATCGTTTTATGCGAGGAAAAGTTTGTTCAACTTAAAGTTGAAACAGAGCGAGTTGTTAAGTTATTTTTATAACAATAGATGGCGCTCTAAGAGTAAAAAACGAGTCTTTAAAAAAAAACATGAATATTTTTTCCCGCTAGGAAAACCAACTAAGCTTCTTACGTTATACAAAGGAACATGGGGCAAATGAGCAGGAGGCTGTTTTCAGCCTCAAAAACAGCCTGTAAATTACCCACTGCTGGGCTAAGACTCCCTTTGTGGAGAAGGTTTTGAAATATATTTCACCACGCTGTTCCAGTGCGGATTGGTGGAATATACATGTGGCATAATTTCTATGAAATTGCAAATTACGCACAGGAATTGTCAGTGGTGAGTCCGCAACCATTGGTTAATATGCATGCATGTTCTAATCACTGAGCCATCTCAGCTTACCTGATGGAAATTGATTACCTTTGCCCATGGATTGCAACACCGTGGGGAGGAAGTAAGTTCGGTGTTTATCGAAAATAAATTACATTAAATGCAATGTGCTTGTGGCTGATTTTCAAATGAAACGTACATATTTTATAGTATAAATACAATTTTAATACATGAAAATTCATAGGGCTTAGAAATGAAACCTATTGTGCTACCTAGGCTCGTACGTTACGGTATACCACAAGCATGTATCATCGCAAACAATTGAATCAAAGCAATTGAGACGCCTTCAAAGTGTCCAACAACCGGTTCTGCATAAGGCAGTGCGTATGATTCAAATTCTAACCGTTCCTAGTTCATACATAAATTTCGTAGATTATTATGTACCAAACCGCCCCAGCTTCGCACGGGTGCAACAATATATAAAAATATAACCTTCTAAAATGATCAATGTTTCTTATCTAAATTTTCCATGTATTATATAAAGAGCTGAGATGGCCGAGTGGTTAGAACGCATGCATCTTAACTAATGATTACTTGTTCAAACCCAGGCAAGCATCACTATATATATATATATATATATATAAATATATATGTGCTTAATTTTTGTTTATAATTCATCTCGTGCTCGGCGGTGAAGGAAAACGTCGTGAGGAAATCTGCATGTATCTAATTTCATTATAATTCTGCTTCACGTGCAATCCGCCAACCCGCATTGGAACAGCGTGGTGGAACATGTAACCAAACCGTCTCTTTAATGGGAGAGGAGACCTTAGCTTAGCAGTGGGAAATTTCCCATTCCCATTCCTGTAAATTTACAGGCTGCTCCTTTTTTTTACTTTACATAAAAAAACCTCCTTCTTGATTAATTCTACATATTATAAAAACTGCATCAAATTCCGTCGCATAATTTTAATTATATATATATATATATATATATATATATATATATATATATATATTAGAAGAATCTCCTTTTCAAATTAAGGTGTTAACTTATACTCCCACATACTCAAATCTGTCATTGTCAATAAAACAAAAAATATATATTTCATAAAAGTAGAGCCTTTCGATCACGCTGCCTTAAGTAGGGTTGGTTGTGATTTATTCGTGACAGATTTTTAGCCCCAATACGTAAGATTTCTCGGGATGTTTTCTACCCAACAAGGGGTAAATTATAAGCACAAATTAAATATATGAAAATTCAACGACAATTTGCCAATTATGTGGTTAGACCACATGGTTCCAAATGATTATTATTAACGGTGAGAGAAATTCACAAAAAACATCACATCAAAATCTTGCACATCTCTTCGCTACTCCTGACAATTCATAGTCTATATATTTAAATGACATTTATTACTAACATAAATACAAAAGACGTAAGATTTATTTCTACGAATTTCTCCTGACATATCTCATTTGCTTGATAAAGGATGCCATTGTCGTGACAAGAGCAATCATTGTATTGTTTGAAGATAGGCGGATGTTGGGTCGGTAGTTGGAGGAATTGTTTTGCGTTTGCACTATTAATTGTTATATCAAAGCTGGAAAATTTGTGTGACGATGTTTAAATTAAATATCGTTTTTCGATGATGCTGTATAATTATGACCAATTACTGAACCACCTGTTTTTAAGCATTTTCCTCTGCCTTTAGACAAGTGCTATGAAACAAATAATAAGCACTCCTTACAACCATTAAAAATGCGTCACTGACCTTGGTATATGAGATGTTAGATCCCTTGTGCCTGAAGTATCACTGGCTTACTTCCAATCAGAAGCGTACTGTATTATCTGTGCATTACTGCTTGGAATACCTGATGACTGGGTGGTACCTACCCAGTCGGGCTTGCACAAAACCCTACCACCAAGCCACAATTTGCTATTATTACTTGTAACAAAAAAAATTGACGTAACTTTAAATACAAAAATAAACGTAAAGTAAAAGTAAAAAATGTAAAGTAACAGCCTGTAAATTTCCCACAGCCGGGCTAAGGCCTCCTCTCCCATTAAGGAGAGGGTTAGGAAAATATTCCACCACGATGTTCCAATGCGGGTTGGTGGAATGTATATGTGGCAGAATTTCGATCAAATCAGACACAAGCAGGTTTCCTCATGATGTTTTCCTTCACCGCCGAGCACGAGATGAATTATAAACACAAATCAATATATATATATATCCCAGGCAAGCACCAGTATAACCATCGGTTAAGATGCACGCGTTCTAACCACTGGGCCATCTTAAGGTAAACGTAACAGTTTATAATTGCTCCACAGTTGGGCTCAGTTGGGTTTTTCTTTAGTCTAGAAATAATAAACAAATTAGACAATAAAGTCTAAAAATAAATAATTCCGAATTTGAATTTGTGATCTTCCATACGATTCAGTTTCCAACTAGGCCATCTGTTTTCTTCACAATATATACCTAGTTGCCGACGATTCCAATCCATCAAGAAGTATTTATCAAATATTAATGTATCAAGCTTCCTCGATATGTACGATTGCTTATACGAAACACATACACATACAAAGTATCCCGTCTCACTCTGACGTTTAAGAAAAGAATATTTCTATTCTTGTCACACCTCAAGAGTAACCCTTGTCATTATTTGGGATTCTAACAATATGATTTGCAAAAGATAAGGTTAACTTACAACAATAAGCAAAGAGTTTTGTTTGATGAGAAAAGTTTTTATTTTGAAATTTATACGGAAGTTATCTTTATTCCGCAAAAGTACGAAATATAATTAATTCGGCATCCGAAAAAAGGAATTTATTTAAAGACAGAGATATAGCATAGGACTTTGTCGTATAAAAGGATAGAATCAAGTTGTTCATTTGGTAACAAAATCAGTTTTCATTAGTGTTAACTTTACGGTATTTTGAGTTTTATTATAAAATTCAGGTAGGAAAATCTGAACGCTCCCAGATTCAAGAGGTTGAAAATGCTCTTCACTCCCAGATTCAGAAGCTCGAAAATGCTCTAAACCGTTAAAGTATTTGAAATATTTGTAGTTACTCCTTGTTAGAAGGAACATAACGTGTGTGGACAAACAGTTTATCTAACGCCTGAAATAATTATCAACGGATGTGCAAATTATTAATTAAATAAATAAAAATTTTAACAAAAAGAAAAACCGACTTCAAACAAAACAGTATTTTAAAACAAATAATTATGCACAAAGTAGTAAAAATAATTGCGTATTTTTTTAGAGTTCTCCTAAGTAAAACGAAATTAAAAATATTAGACTACTTAAACGTCGATTGACGATTATATAACGTAGTTATAGTTATTTTTATATTTGAAGCACTTCTTTTCAAACAAAAAAATAATTATCAAAATCGGTCCACCCAGTTAAAAGTTATGAGGTAACAAACATAAAAAAAATACAGACGAATCGATAACCTCCTCCTTTTTGAAGTCGATTGAAAACTAGATATATTCGCGTACAATATGACGATTAAATGCACCAATTAAACTGGCTGACAAAGACAAATCTTACTTACACGGTCAAAACGTCGATAGTCATGGGAGTAAATTAGAAGGCATTATTGGGGAGGGATCGTTAGTAAGGATAGGAACAACTCTAAAACAGTTACTCAAACTTTCTATAGCTATCTACAGCGGTATTTATTCCAAAGTCGACAAAGACACTGATTAAATGCTGAAAACAATAAAGAATAATTCATAGCGTATATTATAACTATTTTCTTTTTTTTTGAGAAAATAAAAAAGTGTAACTACGTGAAGCAAAGTCGTAGGCATTCAACCTGTAGAGATGAAATACTAAAATACAATATTTTTTAATTGCACGTATCCTCTTCCTACAGGTAATGACGATAGCATTTTACATCATACTTAAACATAAAAAATATACTAAAATTATTTTATATATTTTAATCGAATTTAAATATAACGACAATTTTTATCAATAAATTGGGAGTAGCGCACCAAAAAAGTTTATTACATTTACCACGAGTTAATTAGTGAGTAATTTTATTTAAACGGCGATTAATTAGCGAACCAGTTAATATTGTATTTGAATTGCCTTCGAAAATTGGTCAATATCAACAATTTCAAATACAAACATGAATTGATAATTTAATAACGCAATGTCCACGGAAATATTAATTTCTATGCGCCCTGGAAACATTTAAACGCTACGTTTGTGAAATTTATTTATTTTCATAATTGAATGCAAAATGTTTTAGATAAACCACAACAACAACAACAACAGCCTGTAAATTCCCACTGCTGGGCTAAAGACCTCCTCTCCCTTTGAGGAGAAGGTTTGGAACATAGATAAACAATTATATACTAACTCAGAAATATCTTTGTTTTTTTTATATCATAGTTAGGACGAATATGAAACACTCACTGCCTAATAGTGGAATTTGAACACATCAAACTATTGTTATGATAATAAATTTAATACAACAACAGCCTGTAAATTTCCCACTGCTAGGCTAAGGGCTCTACGTTTGAGGAAAGGTTTTGGAGGTTTTTACTCATCCACGCTGCTCCAATTCGGGTTAGCGGATTCACATCTGGCAGAATTTTGTTGAAATTAGACAAATGGAGGTTTCCTCGTGATGTCGCACACAGAAAGCAGCACATGAAAATATAGTTTTGCTCGCTTAGGTTTGAACCCGCAATCATTGGTTATGATGTACGTTTTCTAACCACTAAGCCATTTCGACTCAGAAAGGAAAGAAATTTAATAAATCAACAAAATTTACTGCTATACTTAACATATAACTATTTCGTTATATCTGCTTATATTTTTCAGAAAGGTGAGTTCCTACATAAAGTGTGTTTATATGTTTTATGAGACATAGTCAATTAGGTCAGCGCAGTCAGAGAGAAAATTGCCAGTGGGATGCTACCACGCTAAACGCAGACAAAACTATAAAACACAATCAAGTTTTTATGAACGAATTTAATTTATACCAAATTAAATAATATAAATTTGAAACAGATAAAAAAATAGCTATAATAAAGTGCGGTTTGAAAGAGTTATGAGATAATTAAAACTGATTAGGTGGGTGCTGTGACCACTAGAGGGAGCTTCCTGGCTTCTCTCGTAAAAGTATACGGATGATAAATTGCATTAATATACTTCGTACAAGCCACTACGACTTTTATTAAACATTCATAATAACAATATATATTGATAGCGTTAATCGATTTTTATCCCAGTGATTATGACGCTGCTCATAGACAACTGGTTACGGTCTTATTTTAAGGAGCCGAAGATGTACAGAGTAATAAAGATGATTCTTAATTGCATTTTACTAAATAGTTGTGATTTGACAAATATTTAATATTAAAGAGTGGAAAAGTTACTAGCCGGTTAGAGACGTACTACGAATAAGAAAAAAAAAGAAAAATGTAAACAAAATGAAAAAAGTGCTGTCGTCAATCTCAAATTATTTTTAGCTAACGCGAAGTTCTGCGTGAAATCCACTAGTAACCTATAACCATAAAACTTGTGAACAACCAATCATATGCAATTTTTTCATGTTGTAAATAAGATAAATACATTTAAAGATATATTTTAATACATAAAATTATTATGACATTAATAAATATATTAATAAACGCTGCGTGACTATAATTGGATATGGAGCGATTTATCTCTTTCTGTCATCAGTAAATTGGAATGGAAAAAAGAGGACAAAACATTGTGTATTAATGGAACTGTAATACGACAATTATTCATTGTTAGTAAGAGGTTGGGTGATTTTTAAAACGTTCAAAGACAAGCATGACTCAAATAGGTAAATGCGTTCTGATGTACAAATAATAAATATTTTTCTAATAAATACTAGCTACGAATCCCGGATTCTCAAGGCTTTTTTAAGGGTTCATATGTAATTTGTAGATTTAAGAACAAACATAAAAATAAAAATTCTTATTTTGCTAGGAAAGTTGATATACTCTGCTTTTGCTTAATATAAAATGCATTTATCATACATGTATACCGCTTAAAAATCAGTTGCTTACTTTAAAAGGTCTAGACTTACAGACGGCATCAGGTAACTTCGTTTTATATTATGTGGAATTTTCGTAATTGCATATGAATAAAATATCTCCACAGAATCATATCAATGGTTCTTAAACAGAAATTAAAAAAGGAAAACCAAAATTTAAAATATATAAACTATTACTAATCCCAAATCAAGGATAATATAAGATCATAAAAGAAAAATTAGTTAAATTAATGTCATACATACATTATTATACATTCATCCATGCTACTGTGTAGCTACTATTAAAATCGTGACTGGATTGACGTTGAATGGTAACAAGGAAGCTAGCAACATCGTTGAATCGCAATTCCGATTCTCTGGACTAACAATGAACCCGTCACCAGTGGAAGTAATAACACAGGTTGTTCTATTTTTAAATCAAAATGAATATATTTAAATAATTTATCCGAACGTGTTATTTTTTTAAATTTTGGACAATAATAGTATTAAGTGCTGAAATTTACTACCCAATTATTTTTTGGCGATTATTCTTGGTAGGAATACATTTCGAACTCTTACGTGCTTGAAAAAGTCGGTTTTAATACAGTACTGTATTTATAATTTTCATTAAAAGTATAATGATTTTTATTCGCCAATACATCCGCAACGCTCATATAATCGAGATATTTCGATATTAAGCCCATGAAATTCAATGACATGACAATTACGGACAAAATGGGCAGCCATTTTTACGTTTACGGGCGCATTCAGAAAGCAGTGTAAAGAATGATTAATTGTTACTAGTTATCACTATCTATATAGAAAATATATAGACGTTTGATCACAAGGCTTTTATAAAATTATAACATAGCTATTAGAATATTATTATATAAAAATCTATTCATATAATAAAATTGGAGTGTGTGTTTGTAATATCAGAATAGCCTTTTTGTACTCAATGCATGTGTATTATACACGGTATATATACCAAAATAACATTTTTTACAATTTGTCTGTCCGTCTGTTTGTTCCGGCTAATCTCTGGAACGACTGGACCGATTTTGACGGAACTTTCACTCGCCGATAACTGATATAATAGGGAATAGCTTAGGCTACAATAATATATATTTTTCATATATTCAAAGGGGTACAAGATCGTGGGCACAGCTAGTATTCAAATAAATGTAATATGCAAAGCTAATGATACACCGTATTTGTTTAGTTTCCATTTTGCATATAGTATTTAAATGATTTTGCAAAAAAGAAACACTGCTAGCAATAACATGTTCCAAGAAATTCTGAAACATATTTACAATACTCCACAATTAAAGAGTTCTGGAAAAATTTAAAAGGCATGTTTCTTTGAATTTTCAATAATAACGCTATAGTTAGATTTTAGACGGTATCATATATAGAAATCGTTATAAAACCAGCGGTAGGACTGCGGGTACATACGTACATGCCTTGGTTGAGTATCAAATTATGATGGACTGACCGACTTCAGTCTCGCTGGCCTACCTCAAAGCGCTAATGGGCAAGATATAATATAGATTCATTGTTTTTACTCACTCACAATCCAAAGGTATGGAAAATGCAACACATCATTACATAGAATAGAACGAAATCGCTTACCGCTGATTGTCTGCCCCTGTGAATGCAATGCGGTTTGGTGGAATAAACATGTGGCATAATTTCTAACTGATTCTATTTTTAAATAACTCTAATTGGTGAAGAAACGTACATGTGCCTAATTTCAATGAAATTTTGCCCCGTGTATCCACCAACAGGCATGGAGTATGATGGTTGAATCTGCTCGTAACCTTCTCCTCAAAAGATAGTTAGCCCAGCAGTGGGTAACTGCTTTGTTACTTTTGTTTAACACATTTTCAAGGTCACGTGGTAAAATTCAACTCGCCCACATTAAAAGCGTGATTCCCATACAGTCAATATAAGATAATTATGCAGATGCAATCCGCTGTTTTAAAAGACGCTAATTGTGTTACGAGCGCTCTTTTCTCTTACAAAATATCGATATCAATACAAAGTCCTTATTTACGCACACTTATATCTTTGTCAAATAATTCCTTTATGAGACATCGGCATTCCCATTTGATATCACCCTACTTTGAGTCGTGTTTTGAAAGTAGGTCAATTGCTACCCATAGCTTTTTTCCCGCGACTTCATTCGAATGGAAGTTTGATTGATAATAATTCATTTCTTTTCCGAGTTTTACGACATTGTACGCGTTTGAATTTACCAAAGAAAAATATTATTGTTGCCTAAGTTACTCCCTATTATATCAGTTATCTGCCAGTGGAAGTCCCGTCAAAATCGATCCAGCCGTTCCAGAGATTAACCGGAAAAAACAGACAGACAGACAAACAAAAATTGTAAAAAATGTTATTTTGGTATGTGTGCCGTGTAGAGATACATATGCATTGAGTAAAAATGGGCTATTTTAATATTACAAACAGACACGCCAATTTTATTATATGTATATATTCTATTCTGATTTATACGTTGATTTATATTCTGGTAATATTGATACCAGTGTTACTTTCCTAATTATAAACGTATACGTTTATTTTGGTGTTAATTGATTAGCGGACGAGAGAATGAACCTGATGGTAAGAGGTCATCACCATACATAGAAAATGGTGCTTTAGGAAATAATAACCGTTCCTTACATCTCCAATGTATCACCAATCTTTTGAATATATTTTGTCCCTTGTCCGTATAGTTACACTGACTCAATCACCAACAATACTAATTGGCGTTTCAAAGAGTGCAGATTTTTTTTATATTTGTATTTTTCTTATCATAACACGTAGACAAATGCCATTAAAGCACATTTATGAATTAAATTAAATCGATTATTTAAACAAGAAATCATACAATACAAACTATCGATCTAAATTGTAGAGTTCCGTAACTCGAAAAACATTGAATTTTCGCAGTTTAATTTCATGTTATATTTCGGCTTCAAGGAAAATAACAAGAGGAAACCTACACGTGTCGGATAATATTTTGCGACATGAAACCATTTCCGTAACAGGCGTTCGTCAAGCTGAGTAACATTTACGGTTTGTTAATGCAAGCTCTTGTTTCTGAAACATTGGTCAAAGTGAGATTGTCTAATGGGCTTAATTCAAACGATCGTTCGTTGCCAACTATATCATCGGTTACCATTGGCCAATCAGAATCAAATTAGTTAATTTGACTTTGATAATTGAGCCTCGATAACGAATATACCGCAGACGATATACGACCTGTATGGTGATTTTAATATGTATAATGATATTTTAAATCATTCGATTAATATTACAAGAATAAATCATTAATGAATATAAGAAATGTAACGATTTTGTGAAAGCCGAGATGGTGCAGTGGTTAGAACGCGTGCATCTTAACCGATGAGTAGGGGTTCAAACCCAGACAAGCATCAAGCATTCAGGTGCTTAATTTGTGTTTATAATTTATCTCGTGCTCAGCGGTAAAGGAAAACATCGTGAAGAAACCCGCGAGTATCTAATTTCATATAAATTCTGCCACATGTGTATTTCACCAACCCGCATTGGAATAGCATGGTGGAATATGTTCCAAACCTTCTCCTCGGAGGCAGTGGAGGACTTGGCTCAGCAGTGAAAAATTAACAGGCTGTTGTTGTTGTTGATTATGTTATTATCGGTGACATACCACTGTACCGGGTGGTTTACAGCCTACTTGGGCTTTGTGCAAAACATTGTGAGTCGTTAGGTATTCTACCGCCAAAATACAATGAGAATGAGGAAATTTAGAGTGTATATGTGTTTGTGCATATAATTGTGCACTATAATAATAAATTATGCACAGGCTATTTTTCTTTGAGAATGGTCGACATAGTCAGGATCATCTTCAGGATTATAAAGTACATACACTTTCAACATATTCAGTATTGCCATTCATAAATTTACTTTTTGTTTTTATGTATGTATAAAGATTGTTTTCATGTTATAGTAATAATTATTATTATTTTATAATTTATATTTTTATTATATTTGTGTTTTGGTACTTCAATTGACATACATTTTTATATAATTTTGTATAATTAAATAAAAACATGAATTTTCTATATATTGCTAGATATTATATTTTTAGTCTCAACATATTTTAAGGTAAATATTAGCCTTTTATAAATACATTTTATTAGCATAATTTGAAGCCTCTGAAACCTATAAACGCTCTAATCATGTTCTAAAAATTTATTAAAACTCCTTTGAGCGATCAGTGACTGATCAGTTACTGCTTATTCCAGCGAGCTTATCTTTGTTCGCTTCGTAAGCTTACGTCTGTGATAGATTGAATGGTAATTCCGTTAAAGAAACGATATTAAATATATTCAGAGGAAATAATGCATATCTGAAACCTCATTGGCTAATCGCTATGATGACGCAATACTCGACCAATGGCCGTTCAGTATTTAGACATATAAGTGAATCATCTTAATTCTAAAATTTAAAAATTATTATTTTTGATAGGCTCATTGTACTTCATCTATACATATAATAAAATTGGAGTGTCTGTTTGTAATATTAAAATAGTTCTTTTTTACTCAATGCATGTGTATATATACACGGTACATATACCAAAATAACATTGGTTACAATTTTTGTCTGTCCGTCTGTTTGTTTCGGCTAATCTATGGAACGGCTGGACCAATTTCGTCGGCACAATCACTGGCAGATAACTGATATAATAAGGAGTAACATAGGCTACAATATTTGTTTTTGTTAAATACAAACGCGTACAACGTCGCGGATACAGCTAGTATCGTATAAGAAAATAATCTCGCTGACTTTCATATCCATGTTCCTATCACCATGGGATTGTCCTGATCGTCCTTTTCAAGGTATGTTTTCTTATCAAGTTAATAAAGATCTTGGAGGATACGATTAACTCAGAAAAAATTAGGGCCCTTATAACACACAAAGATAATAAGACTTAGTAGAAACTCAGCTGAAGTGACACGGCATTATTAAAACAATAATAATAATTAAAAATATATTTTTTTAAATTAAAACATCTTCTTAATTTTATTACAAGAAAAAAATTCTCTCTCCACGGTATAGATGGGAGTTCGAGTTCTAACCGCCATTTTGAATTTGTGATGACGAAATATAGATAATAATTTATGGCGAATATTAGTCAAAACCCAACGAAGCAGATACATCGTTTGTATAAATCAATTTGTTTGACGTGACGTCATTAATGTGTATAGACTGAAATTAAGTGTTCGGAATCATAGAATAATTACTAATACTATTCATTTTTGTTCACAGGGGAAGAGCAGGCGGGATATATTAATTTAAATAATTGTATTTAATTAACATGACTTTGTATTTTTTAATTGTTAAAAAAGAGTAACTACTGAGTTTCTTGCCGGTTCTTCTCGGTAGAATCTACTTTCCGAACCGGTGGTAGCTTCACTTAATTGTAAAATGACGATTCAAAAGTGCTTGTAAAAGCCTACTTTAATAAAGTTTAGTTTGATTTGATTTGATTTAATTGGAAATAGAAATAGAAAAACCTTTATCTGTCGCATAAATTAAATATATTAATGATTTACATTATTGTTATAATATTAGACAATAATGTGCGTAAATAAACTAGTTACAATAATGGGTATAACGTTAATTGCATTGATAAATTATAAAATACTAGATGTCACCCTCGGTAATGCTCGCGTTTTAAATGTTTGGTTGTCATGTGTTAGGCGAAAAAATTAGTTTCCGTCCTTTCTTCGAGTTCAAATTAGCTTCAGATCAAATTTTATCAAATGTTTGGTAGGTTTGGTAATGAAAGACAGACATAGCTACTTTCACATTTATAATGTATAGATTAGTATAGATTTTGCTTAACAACAATGTTTAATGAAGTACTTTGTTTATAATTAAAGCGAATATATACAAATTATTCATTTTCAAATTGTGTGCTTAAGTAAAATGTGAATTGTACTTTAACATTTATAATATTAAGTATATATAGTATAAAGTAAAAGTAAAGTAAAGTAACAGTCTGTACATTTCCCACTGCTGAGATAAGGCCTCATCTTCCATTAGAGAGAGGGTTTGGAACATATTCTACCACGCTGTACCAATGCAAGTTGGTGGAATGCACATGTGGCAGAATTTGGATGAAATTGCTGAAATTTAATGCAGATTTCCTCACGATGTTTTCCTTTACCGCCAAGCACGAGATGAATTATAATTACAAATTAAGCACATATAGTGGTGCTTGCCTGGATTTGAACTCGCAATCATCGGATAAGATGCACGGGTTCTAACCACTGGGCCGTCTCGGATCATATAGATAGTATAGATTAGATTTATTAAAATATGATCTTAAAAGTGCACAATAATTTATCATGCAGTCATTCAAGAATCCCTCTTATGTGAGGGTGAAGGCCTCCTTCAGACTTTTCCATTTATCTCTATCTTTGGCAATTGTCATCCAGTTTTTACCAGTTATTTAATAAATCGTTATCCCAACGAGTTAATTGTCTTCTCTTTAACCACCATTAAATAGCTAGTCATTATCTCTTTTCCAGACATGAATGACGTTGGCATGGCATGCCATGTGCTAAGTTGCAATGCATGGCTTAGCAACTTAGCACTCACATTCAAAATTATTGTTGTTATATGTACACATAACATAATTATACGATATAAAATTTCTGAAATATTATTAGGTAGCTCATTTCATACCACAATATCTGGAATAATAAAGTAAGCTTTGTAAAATTCCACGTGATATTTTAGTTTTTGAGATTTGTGATGTTTGACATGTATGAGAAAAAAAACGTATAAGTATGAAAAAAAAGGTCAAGTGCTAGTCGATCTCGCGTCTAGAGGGTTTTGTACTGTCACGATAGAAAATAAGAAGAGAAAAAATTATATACGTTCTCTATGTTAGGGTTAGTACGTTAGAAAGCGTGGAGAACGAAAAAAGACGAACGATATTATTCTAAAGTTAAAATATACCACGCCTCCTTTTCGACGTATATGTTTTATTGGTTAAACTTTCAGGTACTACCGGATTATTTGTAAAGCACCTACAACTACATTAAGCATAATAACTGTTGTTCTAAGACAATACTTTAGTTTTATAAGAACTTTTGAAACGTCATTTAACAAACTATATCAAGTGAAGCTACCGGTTCGGAATGCAGATACTACCGAGAAGAACCGGCATTAAAAAATTGAACTGGATTTCTTTAAATACTAATGTGTTAAAAATATGCATCGTGAAACACAGATGGTAAACGGGAGTGTATAGGGATGCATCATCAGCTGGGTGGCGCTTGAACTTCACCTATTTATTTGCGGTCATTGGTCTTTTAATAGAGACGCACATGCTTGTCCTTGTAACTACCAATTCTTTATCAAATAAATGTATACAATAACACCAACAACAGGCTGTCAATTTCCCATTGCTGGGCTAAAGCTAAGCTCCCTTTGAGGAGAAACTTGGACCATGTTCCATCGTGCGCCTCCTATGAGGGTTGGCACGTGAATCACGCAGAATCTTTTTGAAATTAGATACATGCAATTTCCTCACGATATTTTTCTTCACCGCCGAGCTTCAGATGAATTATAAATACAAATAAAGCACTTGAAAATTCAACGGTACCTGGGTTTGAGCCCGCAATTATCAAAGGGGTACGCGTCCCAACCACTGGGCCATCTCGGCTCGCAAAGTAAATTTATCTTAAATGTAAGTAATGAAAGTATGAAGTTTAGGTTCCTTGAACTTAACAAGGAAGAACCTAGGCTCTTAAAAGTACGTAATTAGTACAAAATATTTTAATTGCTTGTAATATCAGTACTAAGTATGGCTTAGTACGAAGAGATTATGAATGCAGTGTCCCTACAAGCTTACATAGCCATTTAAGAAGATTAACTTCTGTCTACGGCATGGCTCCAATTGTTTTGTATAAATATATATTTTGTCGCGCTGATAAAAACTGCAGATTCCATTTTCAACGTCAAATATAAGAAAGAGAGAATTTTAATTAATTTTAACGTATATTGTAATAAATACTGATCTTAGAGGTGAATCGGATCTATAATACCTGTAGGTTTTAAGAAGATAAACATTAAAATCAGTCGATCTCAGAAAGCAAGGCCTAATCGAAAGATCTGTGCACAAAATTTTTTGTTAAATAATAGCAATTCACATTTTACTCTAATAACAAATTTTTCGCTACTTATTGTTAAGCAAGAAGTATTCATATCAACATAACGTGGTTGGTCTCAGAATTATCATTATGAATCATAATGCATAAGAAACGGGACATACTCCCTTTTCAATACAGATTAAACTGTGTCAGAGAAAACAATAAAACTGATTTTGGAAATTCTAGTGACTTTTATAACAACTTGCAAAAATTAAAATCATCATGTTTATTATGAAGTTTTTTTAATATATAGAGATAATAAAATTAAAATTAAAGATACTTACATATAATAAAATTGGAGTGTCTGTTTATAATATTAAAATAGCCCTATATTGCTCAATGGATATGTATTTATATTTATATACACGGTACATATTCCAAAATAACATTTTGTTCAATTTTTGTCGGTCTGTCTGTTTGTTCCGGCTAATTTCTGGAACGGCTAGACCAATTTTGACGGGACTTTCATTGTCAGATAACTGATATAATAGGGACTAACTTAGGCTACGATAAATTTTTTTTTGGTATATACAGACGCGTGCAAGATCGAGGGCACAGCTAGTTTAAAATATAATACTTGATACTAAAATATAATCTACTGTACTATCCTTCGTCACGTCAAATATGGTCCGAGTTATCTTGACAAGATTTAAGTTGACATCAGTCAGCAAAACAAATTGTGGGATTAGCTTTATTAAACCTACCTTCATTTTGAAATGTTCTCGGCACATGTAATTCATTATTTAGACTTAGATGTCTAATTTAAGGGGTAACAAGTAAGGCAGACCAATTCCCATTTCGCCTACACTCCCCAATCGGGTAAATATATCCGTGCTAATGTCATAAATGATAGAAATGTTTGGGTAGCGTCTGAATGCCAAGGAAATATAATTTAACTTGTAACATGACTGTACGATATATTTTCATCGTGCCAGACCGAGGTCTTATATTACACATAATAATAATAATGCCTTTTTTATTTTCTATAATGTTAATATATTTTATAAAAGAAAATACCTTTATGTATTTTAGTGTTGTCTTGTAATTATTTCTGTTTTTTTTTAATACTAGTAAGGTATAGGCCTCCTTCAATTCTTTCCATTATTTTCCTATTCTGTGCTAATTTTATCCAGTCTTTCCCAGTGGTTTCTTCTTTATCGTCTCTCCACCGTATTTGTGGTCTGCCCACAATTCTTTTTCCTTTTGAGAGTCCATCGCTGGTCGGTGCATCTCGCTACTTGTCCGAAGTCTCATATTATACATAACGTATTACAATTGTCTTAAACGACTTCTCACGTTAAATAAGTTGACAATCTGAGATGAAAAATAACACCAGCATTGCAATCTTTGAGTAAATTTTCCTATCCACTGATTTATATCACATTGGTTGATAAACGTGGATGGTATAAAAGTATTTAATAAAATAGTGAGACCACGATGATTTAAATTATGTATGTATGTACTAGCGAACCAACCAGACTTCGCACGAGTGCAATACTTATAACTAAATTTAATATACTACAGAATTTGTTCATTTACCACATCACATTAGAAACTTCTAAAATAATCAGTGTTTCTTTTCTGTATTGTCTATAACATACAAATATCTAGCTCTCGCGAATAACTTTGTCTCTTAAAAAAAACCGCATCAAAATCCGTTGCGTGATTTTAAAGATCTAATCATACAAACGGGCAGACAGCAGTTAGCGACTTTGTTTTATACTATGTAATGAAGATTTTAAATAAAACTATAAAATTGCTCAAATTGTTTCTGTAATTTTAAGATATTTTATTTGAATTTGGTGACATTACAATGTAACACATAATAATACATAACAGTAACAGCCTGTAAATTTTCCACTGCTGGGGTAAGAGGCCTCTTCTCCCTTTGAGGAGAAGAATAAGAGCATGTATTCAACCACGCCGGTCCAATGCATGTATGACATATATACATATGACATGTATACAGTCAGAGTAAGAAAACCTTCACGCGTTTTCAAATTAATTCCTTTATCAAGTCTTAAACTCTTATTACCTTTTGAATCTTAACATAAAATCATTGCGACGCAATATGACAGTATGTAAAGCAGGTTATTACTCGTACTGAGCACACGAAAATAGATCTTAAGATGAAGAACCTTTCTCACCCCGACTGTACATATGTAGACATGTTAATTATGTAATAATTTCTAACGAAACTATTTATGTAAATAAATAAAAAGTCAATTTAGTCAATGTTCGTTAAAATTACATACTTTTTCGTGCTACGTTATTACACATACTTTGTTTGTTGTGTTAAGCATGTTGGAAACAAAAGGTTCTATAAATACAACATACATTTATAAAATGTATTTAATTGTAAAAAATAACATACATATGAATTACAATGTACAAACATACAATTAGCGAACTGCAGTGAAAACGCAACAAAACATATTCTACAGAGAGGAATCACGCCGCACCGGTCAATTGTAAGTTGGATTACACATTAAAGGTCAAAAGATATTCATTATTTACTCATTACCAATATGTCTTACAAGAAACAATTTTTTATTAAACATTTAGTAAATACACAGATTAAAAAGTGTTTAATAAAACCTATTATTTTTAACGCAGCAATTTTACTGCACAACACCGATACAGAGCATATTTTGATTGTTGTATTTACTGCTGAATTAATTAATAAAAAATAATTATATACAATACAACGATTGATTAGACTGTCAAGTTTTAAATTAAAACATAATTACGTATTATTAATAGTACAATAAGAGTTATTATTGATGTTGGCAACACAAGAGTACTCGTAAAACTCATTATTAATAAAGTAAACTTTGAATATCATTAAAATATATTATTATTTTAATATCAAATAGACCCGATCCAGCTTCGGATGCAATGCTGATACTAAATATACTACAGATTTTTCCCAGTGGTTAGAACGCGTGCATCTTAACCGATGATTGCGGGTTCAAACCCAGGCAAGCACCACTGATTCATGTGCTTAATTTGTCTTTATAATTCATCTCGTGCTCAGCGGTGAAGGAAAACATCGTGAGGAAACCTGCATGTGACAAATTTCATAGAAATTCTACCACATGTGTATTCCACCAACCCGCATTGGAACACCGTGGTGGAATATGTTCCAAACCTTCTCCTTAAAGGGAGAGGAGGCCTTTAGCCCAGCAGTGGGAAATTACAGGCTGTTGTTGTTGTTGTTGTTGTATCTATCTATTAATGAAAACGCATCGAAATTGTGTAATTTTAATGATCTAAGAATACATAGGGATTAAAAATCACATAGAGAATATTTCTTAAAGATTAATAGTATCGAACAGATTATAACCCTAAGGGTGCATGCACAACATGACGGGATTAATTATGCATAATGATGATAAAGGGTAAACAAAATTTAAGGAACATCTAAATTACCCAATGCTGAACAAAGTTCTTATCTCCCCTTAAGATTCCGACTACACTGGATGCTGATTAGTGAGCCGATCAACTAATTAACCATTTTCTAATATCCATAATCCATACATACATACATAAGTATATTACAAAGGCTTGGGTCATTCTATAATGGTAATACATAGTCGAGTTCATTATTTTCCATACTGACAATCGACTTTTCCGCATTCGAGCTTTTGTAAAATAGTGTTAGCACATAACATGTCCTTCTTAATATATATCTGTCTCGCTCTGATATTTAAAATTGCTACGAGAGCGAAGAGCGTCGCTGATATATTCTCGATTCTCAACTCGTAATGCTTTGGCTATTGTTATGGGAATACCGCAATAGGTAGATTTTATAATTTACGATACGAGTTAAATATGTAACATATTTTCAATAAATGAGAGTCGATTGGCCCAGTGGTTAGAACGCGCGCATCTTAACCGTTGATTGCGGGTTCAAACCCAGGCTGGCACCACTGAAAATTCATATGCTTAATTTGTGTATGTATTCATCTCCTGCTCGGAGAAGAAAACAGCATGAGGAAACCAGCATTTGTCTAATTTTATCGAAATTCTGCCACATGTGTATTCCACCATACCGCCATGGTAGAGGCTTTCCTCGAAGGGAGCGGAGAGCCTTAGCCCAGCAGTGGGAAATTTACAGGCTAATGCTTCAATAAAACACAAAGCAGACTTATCGAGAGTCGATTATAACAGTTAAGCTAGTTTACTGAAAATATTTTAAGTTATTTGGGTTAAATATATTTCAAGACTTTAACTGTCAAATTCAATAGTCAATTCGAATCGGCCCAAGCATTCCTGACTCGTCATTTATAGTCTATCTATTTTGCCAGTTCTATATATAAAGTGGAATATGAATTTTCAATGAATGGATATCGACGTCCGTTTACTATTTAGTTTCTGCCGTCCGTATTTCAATATCGTCTAATATTTAACAGCGTTTTTAAATTCAATAATATTATACGAAACTTCATTTTATTTAATATATTCGATGGAAAGAAACTGTAATACAATTATGCTAATCTCAAATTACATTACCAGGAAAATATTTCAACACAAATTATTTTTGTTGACATATTGCATATATATACCTACAAAGAAACAAACTGTACATCTTTATGCTGTGCCCGCGACCTTGTACGGGTTTGAATTTAACAAAAATAAATAAATTATTTTAGCCTAAGTTACTCCTTATTAAATCAGGTATCTGTCTGAAAGTCCTGTCAAAATCGGTCCAGCGGTTCTAGAGATTAGCCGCAACAAATAGACAGACAGAAAAAAGTTGTACAAAATGGGATTTTGATATATGTACCGCGTATACATACATATACATTGAGGAAAAATGGCTGTTTTAATATTACAAACAGACACTCCAATTTTATTATATGTATTACGATATATACGCCCAAAAAAGCGACAATTGGGTGTCGTGATTAAGCAGGTTGATGTTAAAGACCGTGCAAAGTGTAGTAGACTTATATATATGTATATATGATAGATATATATTATTATATATACTAATCATGAATCCAATTGTAAAATACTCAATCATTTTCTTTAATAATAAATAACGCCAATACGAAGCCGGGGCTATCGCTAGTTACACTATATATTGAAATGATAAATTATAAATAAATGAGGAAATGTTACGGGATTTGAAATAAGCTTCGTTTTAAAGCCTTACTTAGTACTAAAAAGGATGGAAAGAGCTTTTTGTGGTATTAATAAAACAAATCAAAGCCGTATTCGCTCCACCACGAATATGCGATTAAATAATTTATTCCATTTCCATATTCGAATATATTCAATATATCAGGATACGACGGCTAATTTTAAATATTTATTTGCGCAGTCATTTGCGCAGACGATATTTTATTTTATTTTCAATAGGACAACCAATAAGATATCATATCAAAATATATCATATCAAAATCACATACAAAAAAATAAATTACATTTCAAAATTATCAATGCAAAAATCTTTCTATTTACGGGCAGTCTTATCGTGCATTAGAATATTATTTAAAATATAAATTAAACAATTTTTAAAGTGAAATTATATAAAAAATAATAAAAACATAAGTTTAAAATTGAGCACAAATATATTTTTTTATTGAATTGAGGGTGATTGTCCCGACATGTCTAAATCATTTATTTTCATACTTATGGTGATGTATAACAACGATAATCTCGGTATAATGAAATTTCTATGTAATATTTTTAATATGACGTATGAGTAAAAATATTTACCTGTAATGCATGCTCACGCCAGCGTTCGCATCGCATTGCATCGAGTCAGCTATTACATTAGCCGGACATTGGACACTTTTGTTATTCGAGTTTCACGTTACAGTAATATTATGTACTAGCTATACTCGCGACCTTGTACGCGTTTGAATTTAACAAAGAAAAAATATTATTGTAGCCTAAGTTACTCCCTATTATATGAGTGAAAGTGCCGTCAAATTGGTCCAGCCATTCCAGGGATTAGCCGGACAAAAATTGTAAAAAAATGTTATTTTGGTATATATAAAGTGTAAACATTATGTAAAAAAGGGATAGTTTAATATTATACACAGATACTCCAATTTT
This sequence comes from Vanessa cardui, assembly GCF_905220365.1. Lineage (NCBI taxonomy): Eukaryota > Metazoa > Arthropoda > Insecta > Lepidoptera > Nymphalidae > Vanessa > Vanessa cardui. The sequence continues at coordinate 1,786,234 of NC_061154.1, read as the reverse complement.
ATTATATGTATAGATTATTCTGAAATTCGTATATTACAAAATACATTAAACATTCATAAATATCATTTAAAAATTACATTGTTAATTTACTGCAACAAATTGATACATCAATAAATAACAATTTTATTGCGTACCTCTCTTATTTAAAGTAATTCGTAATAAAAATAACTTTTGTATTATCACATCAGACGTCAAATACGCTGCGTTAATTATTTATTTTATAAAAAGATAACATTTATTTCTCTGTATGTTTTGTTAATTTCAGAAACTAATTAAGCGACGCTTAAAAACAGTCGTCCAAAACTATAATAAGCTTTACTGGAGTGAGTTCCTGGGCGCCATATGTATACATTAAATTTATATCATATAATTTTCTTTATTAATAAACTGGCAACACTGTTTGATACTAAGTTTACTATAGAATGTCTTCATATTCAACGTTCATAGCCTTTCACTCATTAGACAATGCAAACAGCTATGTTAAATCTGTAATATATTTTAAAATATTAGTTTAAATACAACCTTAAATACATGAGCTGAGATGGCCCAGTGGTTAGAACGCGTGGTTCTTAATCGATGATTTCGGATTCAAACCCAGGCAAGCACCACTATATATACATGTGATTAATTTGTGTTTATAATTCTCTCATTTCGAGCTCAGCGGTGAAGGAAACATCGTGAGAAAACCTGCATGTGTCTAATTTAATCGAAATTCTACCACATGTGCATTCCACCAACCCGCATTGGAACAGCGTGGTAGAATATGTTACAAACCCTCTCCTTAATGTAGAGGAGGCCTTAGCCCAGCAGTGGGTAATTTACAGACTGACTTTACTTAGTACTTTTAAATAAATACAAGTTTAAGGTACTTAATTAGATAAGGATTAAAACCGTTTCGAAAATAAGCCATTATTCCCCGTAAAGGACAAAAAATGGTTATTGTGGGTTATCCCTAAGAGATAAATATATACCATCAAAAGGTCCGCCTTTTTGTTGTCTTTTTTTAAGCTTTACAATACTGTAGTACATAAATTTATTATCTGTATTTCTCTTGCATCACTGTATCTATTAAAAAAACCGCATCAAAATCCGTTGCGTAACTTTAAACATCTAAGCATACACTGGGACATACAGAAATCTAGCGATTATAAGATAAATAACTAAAGCTACAACCTAAAGAGCCACCTATAATATTTAGCTCAGGTAAAATGATTACAATTTACCTGAGCTAAATTAAAGCTTAAAAATATATCGTTATGGAGAGAAAGTAAAATATTTTACAGACAGTAATTCAAGTAGGGAGACAGTTTATGAAATGCATAAACCTATCTCTGGTCCGATCTGTAAATAAAACCATAAATTGGTCAACACAGAATCTCTCTTCCATAATAGTTTGCGGTTATCGAAGACCAACTATATTTTGTTGATCTACATGAAGAGGTATTTTGAGTAGTTAAAGTATATCCGTCTTAATTTTATTGTTTTTTTTTTTATTTCTTCATCTCTAACTCTCTCTAAAACGCTGTATAAAAAATTCGTAGAGTTGATTAATATTAGACATAAAGCTTGGATAATCTATAATTATTTTGTGTATCGTTAATAATTTGGTTAGAATAGTTACGTCGCATAGTTTTATATTCATGAAACTGAGATGGCCCAGTGGTCAGAACGCGTGCGACTTAACAGATGATTGCGGGTACAAATTCAAGCAAACACAATTGAATTTTCATGTGCTTAATTTGTATTTCGCATGAAGCGTTAGGAAATTGCATGTGTCTAATTTCAACGAAATTCTGCTACATGTGTTGGGTACACATGTAGCACGAATCCGCATTGGAGCAGCGTGATGGAATATTCTTCAAACTTTTTCCTCAAAGGAAGATTCCTCTCTCGTCTTAGTCGAACGATCATTTACGGGCTGTTACATTATATGTGTGTGTGTTATATTTAGATTAATCACAAACAAAGTTAAAACAACGCCGGCGTCTATGCAATAACTCAAAGTGCATTTTATATAAAATAATTGAATCAGCACCGTGTTATGTTTTTATAACAAAAGGATAATTTGTTTAGCATTGTTTCTAACACAAGCGTTGCATAAAATATATGATACTAGATGTACTTTGATGATATTTGGTGAGAGGGCTTTGTGCAAGCCCGTCTGGGTAGGTACCACCCACTCATCAGTTATTTTACCGCCAAATAACAGTACTCAGTATTATTGTGTTCCGGTTTGAAGGGTGAGTGTAATTACAAGCACAAGGGACATAACATCTTAGTTCCTATGGTTGGTGGCACATTGACGATGTAAGGAATAGTTAATATTTTTAACAGCTCCATTATCTATGGGTGATGTTGATCTCTTACCATCAGGTGGCCCAGATGCTCGTCCGCCAACCTATACCATAAAAAAAACCGCAGAATTGTCTGCGGTATGTTTCGTTCGGGATAAATGTAACCAATTGACCATTTAATAAAAAAAAATATTTTAATAGTTAGTCTTATTATTCATTAAAATAACACTTTTAAAAAAACGTTTACATTTAGGCTCGAATGTAATCACAGAACCGATTGTATATTAACTGTAAACTCAAACTCAAATTATTTTATTCAATGAAGAAGCATTACAGTTACTTATTGATAACACCCTGACCTGAGAAGAACCGGCGAAAGAAACTCAACAGTTTTTTTTTGTCAAATTAGTTACACACATGTATTGAATAAGTATAGATATATGTATCTATAGAACTAACCTAGTTATAAAATGCTTATATAAAAGAAAAGCTATACGAGTTTCTTGTGTTTCTTTGTAAAAGGAATCTACCTTCCGAAACGCTGTTAGAGTTGAAATATTGACCAATTATAAATGCTTTATTGTTAACTTTAATTGAATATAATTCAAGAGCTTGCATACATGTCATATTCTACAAATTGACTCTTGATGGGTTAAAAAGTAGCATGCATTCGTTGGGATGAAACCCACGTTCATCTGCCCACACTAGACGCCACACTAAATGTAATCAGCATTGGTTCAGTGGTTTAGCCGTGAAAACGCAACGGACAGAACTATTCTCATGTAAATATTTTGTGTATCGTTAATAGTTTGGTTAGAATAGTTCCATAGGCTAGTATTATATTCATGAAGCTGAGATGGCCCAGTGGTTAGAACGCGTACAACTTAACAGATAATTGCGGGTTCAAACTCCAGCAAGCACAATTGAATTTTCATGTGCTTAATTTGTGTCTAATTTCAACGAAATTCTGCTACATGTGTTTGATACACATGTAGCACGATGCGTAATGCGGGTGAAGCAGCGTGGTCAAATTTTCTTCAAACTTTGTCCTCAAAGGAAGACGCTCTCATCTTAGTCGACCGTTCAAAATGTATTACTTTAGATGTAATATGTAATACAACAACAACATCAAGAGCAGCCTGTAAATTTCCCATAGCTCGGCTAAAGCCTCTCTCTTTGAGGAGATGGTTTGGAACATATTTTTTCTATTAATATGTAATACGTATTGCTAAAAATGTATAGGCACTTACAAAAAATCTTTATAAAAGTTCGCGTGTTACGGAGTCGTTAGGTTGAACCGTTGTGTATATACTAGCTAACTGTTCTGACTTTACACGGGTAAATAAACAAATTTGTGAGTATATTTATAGAAAATAATAAGAAAAATTGATACTATTGTTTTTATCAGCCCGACATAAATGCCTCGTTCATTTAGTAGCTTCCAAGCTTTAAATCCATAAACCAAGGGACCATATAAGACAAAAAAATTGGCTTCATTTATTGAGGAATTCTCAATAGCAACATGGAGCCCAGAAATTGATCGACATCGTGCCTCGTAAAGCACGTTAAGGAATTGATTCAACTTATTCCACTCAGCTCCAAGTTTAGATACTTGTTCAATTCCATTTTCCACTCAATTCCATCGGGATATAATCAAAAGCCAAGAGAACAACACCATTATAAAAACGTCTTGCTTTTCATTCGTAGTTCGTTAACCATGCTCCCATTATCCAAAAATATTTGAATAATCGTGTAAACAGAATAAAATATCTAAACAAAACACTGGACCAGATTATTCTTTAAGCATCGTGAACGGCTAACAATTTGACGTACAAAGTTTTTGTATGCCTGTTATTGTTTTCGAAGCAGTCGTCTGAAAAGCGCCCGGACCGACATTCAGCTCCGACAACGTTGACATAATAAGCTATGTCTATAAAAATACGCAATTCGTGTCAATAATTTCAGGCATATATTCGTCAGCTATACATATATAAATAGTAAAATTGAAGTGTCTGTTTGTTATGTTAAAATAACCGCTTTTCACTAAATGCATATTGCCACACATACCAAAAAAACATTTTTTATTGTTTGTTCCGGCTAATCTCTGAAAATGCTGGAACGATTTTGATGGTACTTTTACTGCTAGATATAGAGCTATAATGAGGAGTAACTTACAACACCAATATTTTTTTGTTAAATTTAAATAAACACGAATTCGTGGTTCTTATAGTATAAAGGTTAATACCCCATATTTATTGTCTATTTCACCCAGAAGAACGATAAACATTTAACATCGAATCGACGCGATAGCACTAGCGAGCTTGAATAATCTATAGTAGTCATTATGGAATTACGAAAAAATTACATTTTCAATGTCGAAGGAGCTGATAACGTAACTAGTAAGTTTGAGAGTAAACTGAATTAGTTATATGTTGTTAAATGAAATCGTTATGTATTTTAAATAAAGACTAGCTGTTCCCGACTTTGCACGCGGTTTGAATTAAAAAAAAAACATACTATAGCTGTCTAGTTACTCCTTATCATATAAGTTATCTGCCAGTGAAAGTACCGTCAAAATCGACAGACACATCGCCAGACAGACAAAAATTGTTAAAAATGTTTTTTTTTGTATATGTACCGTTTATACATATATTCAGTAAAAAGGGCTATTTTAATATTACAAACAGACACTCCAATTTTATTATATATTTAGATATATAATTCAAGAACTGTTTACACTAATAGTGGAGCTATTAGCATATCGCAGGAAAACGTAAATCTAAGGCTTGTTTACGTTTATTCCCTCTTCGATTGGAAACCGCTATAGTTGTATCTTGAATGTAAGAAACGAACGGACGATCAAACTTTAATATCAATAGTAATCTTTACTAATACTATTAATAAGAACTATATCAGTCTGCTTAGTGTATTGGCTTGAAACAAGGTGTAGACAACTAACAACTAAAATGTGATCAAAGACGCGCGCTACCACTACTATTTAAAATATTATAATACATAATATTAGGCTTTGTTTCATTACAAATTTTAGTATAAAAGTAAAGTAACAGCCTGTACATTTCCCACTGCTAGGCCTATCCCATTAAGGAGAAGGTTTGGAACATTTTCCACCTCGATGTTCCAATGCGGTTTGGTGGAATGCACATGTGGCAAAATTTTGATGAAATTAGCCACATGCACGTTTCCTCACGATGTTATCCTTCACCGCCGAGCACGAGATGAATTATAAACGCAAATTAAGCAGATATATATAAGTGGTGCTTGCCTGGATTTGGACACGAAATCATCGGTTAAGATGCACGAGTTCAAACCACTGGGCCGTCTCAGCTTTAGTATATAACAGACCAGTTCGAATTTTTTTTTCGAGTTGGCGTCATTTATGAGAAATTTTTAAAGATAATTTATAATCATTTGTTTGTAGGTCATTGTAGAAGCCCCTCTGGGTAGGATCGATCGTAAAATTCTAGTACCAAACCTTGGCATATCAGTAGACCAACAGGTCTTTTACAGTACAGTTTCATTTCTCAATTTTGAAACCGGAACAAAACAATAATATTACATGTGAATGTACCGCCAACCTTGTGATCATCTAAATCCCCTTTGGTTAGCACATTGGTTGTATTTGGAATGATTTATATTTTTACGGTAGCAATGACACATTTCCCAGACCCCTCACATAACATAAAAAACTGGATCAACCCACTGCGCATGAAACAGCCAGATTAAATTTTGGTATACAGTACAGTATTGTTCTAACATTAAGCACAGTTAAGCGCAAAGCAGCTGTTGATATATTTAAGAACCTCATGTGCTAAAAGATTAGCGGTAAAAGTCTTTGTGCAAAGAAACTCTGGAACTCCTGGAAATTTTCCAATATTTGTGTTGAAAATAAAAAATGTTGTCAATATATTGTGAATTTATTGTTTTTATACCTTACTAACTAATGTCCGTTATGCGCCGCAATGTATATTTCATTGTTTCTATAACGATTCAACGAAAATAAGCTCTAATCGTTTGTTTATAAGACATATTTTTCAATAAATGAAATTAAATCGAATGGACAAATATTTTCTTGCATTTGCGCTTTCGTATCGAGAAAAAATGAATCAAATGGTCTCGTTCTATGAAGATTTAAGCTTGTTGATATTATCTATATAGAACGTACACGCTTACATTTTGTTATTCGAATATATTGAAACTTTTTAATATTTGAAACTTCTTTGCGTGTAAATAATGATGCCGAAAGCCCAGCGGTTAGACCGCGTGCATCTTAACCGACGATTGCGGGTTCAAACCCAGGCAACCACAACTGAATATTTTATGTGCTTAAGTGTTTATAATTCTCTCTCTCTCTCGTGTTTTGACGGTGAAGGAAAACATCGTGAGGACACCTGCATGTGTCTAATTTTTTAGAAATTCTGCCACATGTGTACTCGACCAATGGGCATTGGAATAGTGTGGTGGAATATGTTCCAAACCTTCTCCTCAAAGGGAGAGAAGGCCTTTGCCCAGCAGTGGGAAATTTACAGGCTGTTGATTAACGATGCTACTCCTCGTGGAAGTTTGCTACAAAGCCAGCCTTATTTAGCGCCTTAAATATTACCTTATATAAAAAATACTCACGACACTCGACTGAAATTAATAATGAACATAAAACGTTTTAAATGAATACGTGGCTACAATTAAGCACTTATTCAAAATATTTAGCGTAAATATTTAAATAAGACACCTAAAATGCCGTTGCAAATTTACGTTAAAATTTAATTTATTTTACATAATATACAAATGAGGACATTTGAACATGTTTATTTCTAAAAACGACGGATTATTCAATATGAAATGATTAATTTTATGAAAATATATTTAGAATAAAAGTTCGCGAAGCGTGTGTCGGGTAATAAAATAATGTATCGCAAAAGCAGCATCAGAAATTATTTTAAGTTTTCTATTAAAAACAACAATGTATTTGTATATTAATAACTATATTTCTATATTTAATTATATGTATACGATTGCGCTACAGATATCCTTTCAAATCTAAAAAATATTTGAAATAAATTCTAAAATAACATTCAAATATTTAAAACAAATGTAATTTAAATTTTAAATAATCTTTATAGAAGTCCTTTCCGTCGCCCAAAAGTTTTAGACATCTAAATAACAGTTATCCAACGCGGATTCCTGTTTTACAAACGACTCGTAAAGTACTGTAATTCACGTCGTATTTAATTTAAGACCATATAATTTCAATTTCAAAGCAAATAATAGAACGAAACAAAATTTATTCACGTCTCGTGGTAAGTATTCGAAAAAGTTTTCACATTTAATTAGAACTTGTAAACAGTCGCAAATAAATAAATTTTCGCATCGCTTATATAGATATATAAAAACAAAAACATACCTTTAATCGGTGATGATTCCGGTGATGAAGTCTTACTGCTTGTGGAATTTGAACGTAAAACTATTTTTTACGACGATATTAATCGTCATATTTACTGATAATCGAACTTATTCAGTCCATGCCTCGGGGCGTTTGACCTTTCTGTAATGAAAGACACGGCGGAGGTATGTTTGTTTATTGATGAGCGCGAAGTTTTGGGTTCGGCCGCGTTTAGCGCCTAACGCGTTTCACCGCTGGTAGTCGCGAATACCGACTGAACGCTCCGAGCGTTCCGAAGCTCCGTTGGTTTCAAGTAAGTTCGCTTGTAGTGACGTACCGAGTTTTATAGCTACGTTTACCGACACCTTACCGCCCTATGCGTATAAGCCCGTACCGTACCTCCCTAACGCACCCATTAGAGGTTTTTATTTCTGTTTTATCATCCATGTTGCCATTTGACTAGAAATCTGCAGCAGATATTATAGATAATTATTATACAGCTGTTGTATTATGTTTTGATTATAAACAGCGCGCGTATTATACGAATATTTTGTTTTCATAGCTAGCTAATGTACTGAAACACAATTATTAATGATATTATAAATTATGTTGAAATGTATAAATCTAATTTTAATTTAAACATTACTAAGCAAAATGTAAGTTCATTAAATATAAAATAAAATATTGCGTTAAAATTAATTGGATCGAAATTTACTGGCGATCATGAACGCTGATCGAAATATATATTTTATTAATTTTCAAAAACATTAACGAGCGCTCAAAATATCGAATATCTATAATAATATTACTGCCGTCTCTATTTCTAAGCCCGGGCTCCCCTCGAAGTACTTCGTCCCTTCGCCCAAAACTCCTATACGCGATATAATTGTGTATATCACAAATGTTTCTTACATTGATCAATCGAAAAAGAGCCTTCGGAGCGCGGGAAAATTTTACCCGAATTAAAATGAGTGTGAATTTCGTCAAACTCTGACATCGGTTTCATTGAGTTAAAAAGTTTGTGTACAAATTTTAAACATCGGATGTGTATGATTAGGTTTCTCGCGTTTACATGTTACAAGAACTATTGTTTTGTGTCCTGAGTGTGCATTTCTAGTGAAATATTATGTTGACGTCCATGAAAAAGGAGTCGGGAGTAAATGGATACTTAGCTACGTACATTGAAATTGTTGTAAGGCTTATTCATCATTCCTCGCTTAAAATTTCGATGTGTTACAGGCAACGTGATTAACTGGGCATTATTAATAAGGACCGGCCAATTATTTATTTATTTATTAAGGCAAACACAACAGGTTACAATCACATAGAGAATATTTCTTAAACATTTATCACTTTTACCGGCCATTATCAATAATGCCCGACTCATCTTGCAGGAATAAATAATTTTAAATTTTATTACTTTCTTGCAAGTCCTTCATTATTAGATATTTCTATTGATTTTTCTCAGTTTATTAATTTTTAAACTATTGTTCTTAAGCAATATTTTCATCTAAATAAAAGTAGGTAACTAAGGATATCGTTATATTTTTTAACTTTTCATGAAAATTCTGTAAGTCATTACAGGCTGGGCATTAATTATAATGACCGGGAAAAGTGATCAATCATGCTGTTTTAATTAAATTGTCCAATTGAGTCAGGCATTACGAATACAGACCGGCCATTATTCATAATGCCCGGACTTATTAAATTGTCCGTAACAGATACATTACAAATGCATCAGCGATAAATATAATAATGTTATAACTGATATATTTATTATATTTTATTATTTGCAAGGAGGTATGTTTAATTGTTACCTCGTTGATATATGAAAAAATTAGATTATTTACCGATGTTGATACGGCTCGTTTAGTATATTTCAGTTACTTTCACAGTATAATGTCATACGGTATTGCGCTGTGGGCCAACGCAGCAGCTATCCATACTATATTTGTGCTGCAGAAGAGGGCTATTAATATATAATCTACAATGTTATGAATATACTAAAAAATATTAATAATTTTATGAGAAAATGTGATACTCATAGCAGTGGTACAAGGAACAAACGCAAACTGCATAGAGCCAGTAACTCCTTTGTGGGGCAATGTATACGGTTTTACAAAAGGATCACAGAAAGCGTTCAAAATGACTCTGTTGCCAAATAAAAAAAAATATTAAGGAACGCTTGTGTGCAAAAGGTTATTATACAATTAATGAGTTTATGATGGATAGCACACCTTTCGAACGAAACGATCGCCTCCTGGCTATTTTGTTTAATATTAAATTGTTTATATAATATATGAAAGAAAAAAAAATTAAAAAAAAACCGCTGCGTTTCTTCCGCTGGTACTTCTCAGGTCAGGGTGTTTTCTTTTGCGAACCGCTGGTACCAATTCAATTGACCATCAATAATAAAGTGTAATACTTCTATATTGAATAAAGTGTTTTGAGTTTGAGTTGGAGTCTGATAAGTATTTATGTTATGAAGATTCGTCATACAAAAGACCTGGGTACAATCCTATAAGTAAAGGTAAATAAATATTAAAAACATTAATCCAGTCACAAAGTTATTAAAATAATTAAAAAGAGCTAATAAATAAGAACACAATATTGTTTTTAAAGGAATGAAAATAAACTTCTTGTACCTTATTTATTCATTGGCCTTATTGGTTTAACTTATTTTATTATTAATTACTTTGTTATTTGTCAATAGTAATATATAATATTTATATACCAATAAAGCGATTATGCTTAAAATCACTAAAAAGACACTTTGATTATTTAATAATATGCTATAAATTCTAAAATTTTATTGTTAATAACTGAAAATGCTCTATATTAATATTAAAAACTTGAGTAATATTTTTAAAATGAAGTTGAGATCATTTGAATAACATCAGACCCAATTTTGTAGGAATTTCTCTGCTTTATGTGAGTAGAGAGTGTGGCTCCTGCATTTTTCTGACGTGAAGGAACATATTTCGAAAGTAATATAACCAAAATATTACAACATTAATAGAGCTTCTCTAACTAGATAAATTTGCTCCTTATAAAATATAATCACTTGACAAATTGACGAATATTAAATTTTTTTCAGCAACGTAACTCGCATATATTACCTAATTGTGATATAACGAAATTAACAGCAACAACAACAGCCTGTAAATTTCCCACCGCTGGGCTAAGGTCTCCTGACCCTTTGAGGAGAAGGTTTGGTACATATTTCACCACGCTGCTCCAATGCGGATTCGTCGAATACACATGTGGCATAATTTCTATAAAATTTGACACATGCAGGGATTCTCACGATGTTTCCCCTCACCACCGAGCACGAGATGAATTGTAAACACAAATTAAGCACATATATATAGTGGTGCTTGCCTGGATTTAAACCCGCAATCATCGGTAAAGATGTTCGCGTTCTAACGACTGGGCCATCTCGCCTGTAATAAGATCATGCAAAACCTAATTTAATTTCAGTAACTATTGTAAAAAAGGTTTTATATAAATCATTCTGGACTAGTTAGTCGATAGTTGTACCGTGTCTCGGAAACCTGGTAAATTCGTTGGTTCTGCCCCTGATCTCCCGCCGGTCGTACCGGATTTCCGTCTCATCTGAGCATGTAGGTGAGAATATACCGCGCACCTGTGCACTGCGCTATTTATCAGCATTCCTCGATGAAATTCATTAAGAAAATCTACATATATTTTATTACATATTGGATCACAATAATTATTTATACAAACTCACCTTTTCTATTAAAAAAAAACGATACTCACTCAAATACGTGTATTAGTTTGACTTTAATGTTTCTTAAAATTTTTGTTTGACGCCCTCGGTGGTTAAGTATTGTGTGTGTGTGTGTGTGTGTGTGTGTGTGTGTGTGTGTGTGTGTGTGTGTGTGTGTGTATTTTCATGTGTTACGCCACTCCAAGGGCCCGAGTTCGATGTAGAAAAGTTCATTAGTTTTCTATGTTGTCTTGGGTCTGGGTATTTTTTGTACCGTCATTACTTTTGATTTTCCATAACACAAGTGCTTTAGCTGCTTACATTATGTTCAGAGTGATGTATGTGATGTTGTCTAATATTTATTAAAATTGAGTAATATTGTAGGTTTGTTTACGTACTTTAATATATTCAGCACAGAAGGCTTAATCATTAGGATTGGTCGTGCATAAAATTCGTTGAAAATAGAGATTATTTTAAGTTCACTTTCTTCGTAAGAGAAAAGGATGCTTTTGAATATATAATACATAGCACTGGATTTTGTAAAGCCGACTTTGCAATCTTGTATCTGCCTTCGTTTAATACTTATAAAAAGGTAAAAACCGTATCATAAGTAAAGTAAAGTAAAGTAACAGCCTGTAAATTTCCCACTGCTGGGATAAGGCCTCCTCTTCCATTAAGGAGAGGGTTTGGAACACATTCCACCACGCTGTTCAAATGCGGGTTGGTAGAATGCACATGTGGCAGAATATCGACTAAATTAGACACATGCAGGTTTCCTCACGATGTTTTCATTCACCGTCGAACACGAGATGAATTATAAACCCAAATTAAGCACTTTATATATTTATTAATATTATATAAGTAAGTTCCATCTAAAATACATCAAAAATTTGTTATCATTAACGCATGACAAGCACATTATTATCGTAACATACGCTAGCTATTTAATTATGAAATATATGAAATGAGTTGTCTTTTTTATATTGATATACATATTCTAGATGGTCCAAATGTGTCATATAATAATTATTAATAATATATGTTAAAAACCATACTAGCGAAAACTGTTTTTGATTCACCTTAATCCTCGCTTAAGGTATATATCTCCATATACATTTATTTTTTAACTGCATACTCATCTAAGTTTTCCGACTTACTAACTATTACAAACAATAAAATATTATTACAATTGTATTTCGTAACAAAGCACAACATAATTTGTATATGCATTTCGTTCGTAAAACGATATCTGCACATCCATACTTGATTTAATTCCGATCGACCAATTTATCATAGAACGCGCGAGTATTTAAAATTAACGAAATTTCGAATTTTGTGAGATTGTACATTGAGATTGTAATATCGCGATTTCATTACTACGATTTCTTCCATCACCCACGACACATATATTTATGTTATTGCGTGTGCATTTTGACGTGACTATCTCTCTGAATGATCTACTTTATGAACAGGGTTTTATCGATAAAATAGTGTTGAAATACAATATGGAAATATTTTCGAAATCGATTCGATTTTATTCTATTCGTTCGAGACAAAACAAAGGCTGTGTTCGTCTTCATAATATCGGTGTGCTATATTTCAGAAAGGTCGATTGAGTCGTCTAGGCGGTAAGGCGTTACAAACAAACTAACTCACTTTAACTTAATAAAGAAAACGCAAAAATCACGTGATTGACTTAGTTTAGTTTCTTAAGTTAGAAAGATTAAGAAATCGGGACCAGCGATTAAACTTTTGCTACCGATAAATAAAACTGTAATTCTATGAAATAATTTTATTTGGAATTTCTTTCGAGCATGTTTAATATTCTACTAATAGATGATGCTAATCTATTGTGACAACAACAACAGCCTGTAAATTCCCACTGCTGGGCTAAAGGCCTCCTCTCCCTTTGAGGTTTGGAACATATTCCACCACGCTGATCCAATGCTTGTTGGTGGAGACACATGAGGCAGAACTTCTTTAAAATTAGTCTCATGCAGGTTTTCTCACGATGTTTTCCTTCACCGTTGAGCAAGAGATGAATTATACAGGCAAATTAAGCACATGAAACAGCGGCGCTTGCGTCGGTTTGAACCCGTAATCATCGGTTAAGATGCACGCGTTCTAATTACTGGGCCATCTCGAGTCTCGCATCTATTATAAGCATGTATCGTATTTAGTACAAATTAATATGATGATGACGAAGTCCTCCAGGACCATTCGTAGCGCGTTGGTTGACATTATTACTACGATACGGGGCGTTTAAGACCTCGCACAAAGTTTTTTCATCATAATACAGGGACAGGATTTTTTATGATATAATCCAAATTTAGTATATAAAGTTGGTTACATGAAAGTCAGTGTTCATGCTTCTGAAGAGTACATGCAGAAGATATAATAAGAGAATTTTTAAAATTCATCACCTGTGATTATGAAAGAGGATGAAACTTTCGGTTAGTTTCTAAATAACAATCCGGACGAGATATCCCTATCATATATCCATACGGGATACAAAGCTATTTTGTTTTAAGTTTGTTTCTTTTATTGTTGAATTTAATTAGTATCGAAATATATATTTACTCAAGTATAATATTTCTTTATACATACATTTACATAAGACACACATACATGCATGTGTGTTTTAGTATTAAATGGTTATTTTGCTTTAAATATACCTACAGTGAATTTCAAACATTAGGTAGATAATTTTTTTTAAATTTGATTGATTTGTTTACGCTTTGTGATTCGCCAACACCATAAATTAAATCAAAATCAAAATAAACTTTATTCAAGTAGGCTTTTACAAGTACTTTTGAATCGTCATTTTACAATTAAGTGAAGCTGCCTACGGTTCGGAAAGTAGATTCTACCGAGAAGGACCGACAAGAAACTCAGTAGTTACTCTTTTTCAACATTTAAAAAATACAAAGTCATGTTGGTTAATACAATTTTTTTAAATTAATATATCCTGCTTGGAAGTCAACAGGTATTAACTCCACGCTTTTTTATCATCTACAAAATATTGTATCGAATTATATGCTTTTTTTACCAATGTATAAATAGTAAATCTAGAAGAAATAAATAAAAATAATTTATCAAACTATTCTTATAACAATTTCTTTGATATTCTATAACACTATATTTTATAACAAAAAAAAATCAAACATTACGATTAAATGATATCGGATAAAAAAAAGCGATTAAGCGAGAACTTTAACTCGCCTTTGAAGTCCATCACAAACAGCTTGAATAAGATGAACAAACGTGAAATTGACCGTAAAAAAAATATATATATTACACTTTGATCCCAATGTAAGCAGCTAAAGCACTTGTGTTATCTAAAATCAGAAGTCACGACTGTACCATAAACACCCAGACCCAAGACAACATAGAAAACTAATGATAACCTACATCGACTCAGCCGGGAATCGAACCCAGGACCTCGGAGTGGCGTACCCATGAAAATCGGTTTAAACACCACTCGACCACGGAGGTCTTCGTAATCTTATCATAACCATATCTGTTATTTTTAAATAGCCCACGCGATATATATTTGAACATATTAAATATAAATTATTTATATTTATTACCACTCCCCATACTTTATTATTAAAAAAGTAAATGCATTTTCCCCAACTTTTCCTGCTGTACTGCGTTCGGGTTTGAAGGTTGAGTGAGCGTAACTACAGCCACAAGGGACATAACTTAGTTCCCAAAGATCGCGCATTGGCGATTTATGGAGTGATTAATATTTTTTACAGTGCCGTTGTCTACTGTACAGCAGTTCCTATTATTTGTTATTCCGAATATATCAATAAAAAAAATCCTTTAAATTTACTTTTGATAATTGGGTACAGGATTGGTGAAGGATTTCGTTCAAACCAGCCTGAGTAGGTACCCTTTCATCAGATATTCTAGCCACAATCAGCAATACTTACCTATAGTTCTATTCCGGTTTGAATTTGTCAGTGAGCCAGTGTCATAAAGGGCACAAGGGACATAGGCAAGCTATAATATATAATACGTTTGTTACATACATTCACCAGCAGATCCGTAAACGCGACCGTCAACTATTTATTTAAAAAAAACATCCCTACAATATACGAATAATACAATTGTTTGACAAATAATAATATGCCTCTATAACAGTAAACTACTCTGAGATATGAAAAACCGTATAAATATTTCCAATATCGAATTTATATGTTGTTCTCATAACTCGAATATAGTATTCGTATTTACATGATATTTGGCAACACTTTTAGGTGCCAATATGTTTCGATAATAGAGTTTGTGCTTGCCTTTTATATATTCTTGAATGGGCGGGAAATGCGCGGCTCTTGTCAAGATAGATTCGAATCGACATAACAAAGTTCCATGTTTTTTTTGTAAATTTTATAAATAACTATATCACTAGGTACGCCTCCTGACTTCGTACGGACGAAAAAAATATTTTATTTATTTTATATTTCTGTGTCTAAACAAATATTAAACACATTAGCAGCGTCATTAACAAATCTAAATCCAATCTAAATATATCAGTAATCAACTATAAACAAATAAAACATCAATAGCGGTCCAGCCATTTAAAGGCCGCCAATGCCCTTGATGTTACAGATGTCCATGGGCGGTGGTAGTCACTTTCTATCAGGTGAGCCTCCTGCTCGTTTGCACCCTATCACATATAAAATAATAATAAAAGTATCGTTTCATACTCAAGACTTGTACTCGTAAGTGTAAAGATTATTCAATGATTTATTGCTAAGTAGTTAAATTAGTCGAGGTGGACAAATGGTTAGATCGCGTGCATCTTAACCGACGATAGCGGGTTCAAACCCAGGCGAGCAACGCTGAATTTTCATGTGCTTAATTTTTGTTTATAATTCATCTTCATAAAAGATTTTATTTCATAGAAGTACTGCCACATTTGCATTCCACCAACCCGCATGGGAACTACGAGGTGGAATATGTTCCAAACCTTCTCCTTAAAGGGAGAGGAGGCCTAAGCCCAGCAATGGCAAATTTATAGGCTGTTGTTGATGTTGTAAGTAGTTAATCGAATCTACATCTCATAAAAAAGTATAAAGCATGTGTTAAATATATGCGGAACACGTGATAAGACTTCGAAATATTTAAAACCTTTACAAGAGCTGTGCACTCAAATTTGACTTTTAAAATTGTGCTCTAGACGCGCTCAAAGAAGTTTCCCTACAAAGAGGCTATACATAGAATACAAATATAAATATATGTATGCATAAAATATTTTATATTATAAATATAGTATAATGGCGTAGCCAAGATTTAACACGGATATAAAAGTTCTTGAACAAAAAGAAATCGTTTGTTTGTGTTATTGAATGCGATGATCTCAGTATACTAAGGTCGACATAAAAACATTTACGCGTATACATACTATCAAAAACATAGAAGTTAAAATCGTTATCTCATGAAGGACGACCTCCGGGGTCGAGTGGTGTGTACACCGGTTTTCAAGGGTACGCCACTCCGAGGTTCCCGGGTTCGATTCCCGGCCGAGTCTATGTAGATTGGGAGTTTTTTGTGGTGCCGTCATTACTTCTGATTCTCCATAACACAAGTGCTTTAGCTCCATATATTGGGATCAGAGTAATGTATGTGATGTTGCATCATATTTTTCTATTTATAATATAAATAAATTTGATATTATAAATAAATAATAGAAATTGTTTATAGAAAGCCCTGTTATATATATTTGCGTATTGCCTGCAGCTGTAAAGGGCCCAAACTAACAGATCTATACAGACATACAATTCGTCTGCGTAACTAAAACTGTTCAATACGTTTTCATCAGCAGTCGATACCTAAGCCATTGAACTTCAATAATTTATGTAAAGATGACGAGAGCTGCCCTACACCCCCCCCCCAACCTCCACTTAAATCCACACTCTTGAGAAAGTGCTCATCTACTTGAACTGGTTAGCAAGACGTACCATTATGTATCTTACTCGTTCTTACTACATGTTACAGCTGTATATTAACATCCATATAAAGTATATTTTGCATTTCAAAAGTGAAAATAGCTTTTAATACCATTATTATAAAAGCCAAAGTGGATTACAACAGGTGACAGTCATTATTTATAGGTAAATCCTTTTATCAGGCAATTATTCGAAATTAGAATAAAATTGTACATTTTTTTTAATCGACGACGACCTCCTACATCGATTTGTGTACACCAGTTTTCATGGGTACGCCATTCCGAGGTCCAAGATTCGATTCCCGGCAGAGTCGATTTAGAAAAGGTTAATTCGTTTTCTTTATTGTCTTGGGTCTGGGTGTTTGTATTACCGTTGTTACACAAGTGCTTTAGCTACTTACATTGGGATCAGAGTATGTAGTAATACTAGTAATGTATGTGATGTTGTCCAATATTTATTATAATTTTCTTAAATAACTTAATGTATTTTATTTTTGAATTCGCTTTTCGTAATTCGTTCAAAGCTACGACTTTTCGTAACGACCGTAGCACGCTTGTAGCATATCGTTTGCATTCGGTGCAGCTTCGTCGTAAGCGCCCACTACGTCGATACACGCGCTGCCTGCAAAGACCCCGATGTGTAGTAGTTTTGTGATGTTTGTATCATATTTTTCTTTGCTTTGGATAAACTTCGATATCTTTTTTAATTTAAATCTGAGAAATTTACTGGATCACTACATATATATGTAATAGTATGATTAAAATTTGAATTACCAGCGTTCCTCCAGCACGGGTACTTTATATTTGTATATATATTATGACAAAATTACATAATATCGTTATAAATTGTAGCCTCTATTGCAGATGACTGCATATCCTATATTGCTGTTAAATTTCATATAAATCCAGATTTTTTTTTGGGAAAAAGTAACATCATATGTACAGTCGGGGTAAGAAAAGGTTCGTCACCTTAAGATCTATTTTCGTGTGCTCACTATGACCGATAATCTGCTTTACTGATCGAGAATGACATATCGCGTCGCGATGATTTGATGTTTAGATTCAAAAGGTACTAAGACGTTAAGACTTGATAAAGGAATAAATTTAAAAAGGTTTTCTTACTCTGACTGTACATACATCTATCCTTACAAACTTTCGCATTTATAATACTAGTAGGATTAGTTTATTTTAGTCTTAAACAAATAAACTCTAAACCTTTTTTAAGACAAGAAAGAACTTAGCAGTAAGATGTTTACGACTATATTCACATTTCAAATGCCCTTTAAGTTATATTTGTGAAATATCTTTGTGATGGAACATGCGCGTACATACCTTACCCAGGCTTACTCGGCCTTTAACCTGGGACACTGTCAGACTAATTATTTATTCGGAAAATATATCGTTTTCTGTTTATATTTTATACCTGATTTCATTGAACAATTTTTATAAAGCTATACACATACATACAATACACTTTCGAATCAACAGTTCAACGAATTAAAACGACTAAGGGCACTTTCACATGAATTTGGTTTGCATATCATATAACTTACCTTTTGTCAATTTACACAACTGACTATAGGTAAGTAGAAACATCTATTGGCGCTTAGGGTAAGATGGTCGCGTATGCTTTGACATCAGCGGCCTGGCTCGCTCGGACGCCAATCCTACCGACGATTAACATAACTCTACACATATTGCTCTGAGATTAACTATGTATTTTGATTAATAAATCTCCATAATATTTATGGCCAGTGCTGGCGATTTTGTTTGTATTAATAACCAAAAAGGTTGATAGGTTATTTCATCGCGTTATAGCAGAATAAATATGTTCTTGAAGTTTCAAAATTAATAGTAGATAGAGCTTCTTAGCTTTTTACAAATAAAACCTTACATAATTTAACAGAGTTATAACTCTCCTAACAGAATCATATACCAAGAATTGAAAAATGAACTTGACAAAAAATCGGAGCAATATGGATTATAGCTTTAAATTATATGAGTATCATTTTCTATCTTAAAATTAAGTCTAGCTTAGTTTTAGAACGACCGATGACCTAACATGATACTATTAAAAAAATGATTTATCAAGCATATAGTCAACCAAAGAAGTCTTGATATTTGAACGCCTATTTTGCTTTTTCATTACACGTTTGATAATCACGTAAATTTATTGATGATTCCTTAATAATGTCACGGACGCATTACACATACATAAATCAATATTCCATTTCGGTTGATACATGGGAAGGGATAAACGATGCCTATTTTTCGGATGATTTGGTTTGTCAATACAACCCGTATGTGTATATAATTAGTTATATTTATGTTTTACGTAATCTTATGATATGATATTTTAACATTTTATTAATTTATTTAAATACCACATAACACATAAGAGTAAGAAAAATAATAATATTTAACAAATGGTACGCAAAGGCGATATCACTTATAGGAATTTTTCAAAAACATGCTTCAGTGATAGAACGAAAAAAAGGTAACTGCAGATATAGATAGAGAGTTAAAACCATAATATAAGAATATTTATAAAAATTCAAAATATAGTAAAGTAACAGCCTGTAAATTTCCCTCTTCCATCAAGGAGAGGGTTTGAAACATATTCCACCACGCTGTTCTAATGCGGGTTGGTGGAATACACATGTGGCAGAATTTAGACGAAATTAGACACATGCAGGTTTCCTCACGATGTTTTCCTTCACCGCCGAGCACGAGATGAATTATAATCAGAAATTAAGTACATATATATAGTAGTGCTTGCCTGGATTTAAATCCGCAATCATGCACGCTTTCTAACCACTGGGCCATCTCAGTTCAACATACGGATAAATAATAACTATAGTATACATAATGTTTCATACTACAATATTGTGACTTATGCAATCTTAAGGGACGTCGACGGACATATATATATAAAAAGATTGTAATGCTAAAAAGACATACCATTCAAAATTTAAATGTAACAGTTTGTCTAGATATATAAATCATTAAATATTTTACGTAAATTATGAGCACAAAAAACACTTTTCACTTCCACCGTGTTAAGCACTTAATAGGATAACCGATTAACTTTGAATGAGACGTTAGTTACGGACTTTGCTCGTTAACTCGGTTACGAGAATGAAATCCGTCAACCCTTAAACGGTTAGCGTACTTAACTAATATTTTAAACATGCAAGGCTTTATAAAATTATGAAACGTACATCCCTTTATTTTGTAATAGCACTCAATTATCTCGTATTTCATATAGACTTAACTCTATAATTTTCTATCACCATCATCATCATCAACCGCCTGTTATTTCCCCACTGCTAAGACTAAGACTCTCCCTTGGAGGATTGGATTTTATTCCACCACGCTGTTCCAATGCGGTTTGGTGTAAACACATGTGGAAGAATTTCGTTGAATTTAGTCAAGAAAGAATTTCGTAGAAATTAGTCACATGCAGGTTTCCTCACGATGTGTTCCTTCAACGCCGATTACGAGATGAATTATAGACACAATTTAAGCAAAAGAAAACTGAGTGGTGCTTGCCTGGTCAATAGATCATGCATGGCATGGGTTAAGATGAACGCGTTCTAACCACTGGGCCATCTTGGCTCTTATAATGAATTAGTACCATATAAAACACAGTCGCTTAACAAACTTATACGACTGCATACACTGAAGTCGCCAGGGAGAATTATTGTATTGTTCTAGAAATATTTTTAAGGTCATCTCAGAGTTATAAACTATCTGTTCATAACAAATGAATAAATACCGACTAAACACGGCACTGGAAACAATTGTTATGGAATAATTCCATTCTCAGGAGACAAACGCTATGAATATGGTGATTCATAGGTACCTAGTAATCAAATTATTGTATCTTCTGGCGTACAGAACTATGGACCGCATATTCATGTGTCTTTCATGTCTGTTTCATAATAACGACACTTCAAAACTAGCTAAATCTGTATAATTTGCCTGTTAATTTGTTTAGTTCATAAATTAAATAATAGATGGCGCTGCAACAATTTTAATTTAATAGCTACACCATTAGTATCACTAAACACAAAAATAATATTTCAATATAGGTAGCTTATTTTTGAGGTTATACATATTTATAGGTGTAAACAACGTTGTCGTTCAAATCAAATCAAAATAAACTTTATTCAAGTGGGCTTTTACAAGCACTTTTGAATCGTCAATTAACAATTAAGTGAAGCTATCAAAAATAAAAACCACACTAACCTATATAATATATAAAATCATTAAAACAATCTATCTCTGGCATTTTTTTTTAGTAATTAATGTGAATAATGTCTTATCGTTGAATTTAGAATAATAAAGTTGTAAAAGGAATTATTAGTTTTTAATTGTTAACCCTATTTAATAATGCAGTCAGTCAATAAGTCAATTTCAAAGCAGCCAAAATGAAATGACCAGAAAGGATGCTGGTGGCTGATAATGATTGTTTAAATATTCACAAATATCCAGTGTTTATTCGTATTTATAAATCAGAAAAAAAATAGATATTTATTGATATTTTTTTCTAAATAAATTTTTGAACTTGCATTTTTGACAAATTTTGAAAAAAGCTAAGAAACGTGATAACTCAAAAATGGTTTACTTTTGGATCTTTTATATGGGGGTTAACATTATTGCAAATAGTCACCCCTATCACCACTGAGCGGATGTACGTCGAATTACCAATAACCCTGTATATTCAATATAGCTATAGTTTACATATACTCAACGCATTATGTATAAGTTGTTCTATTTATATAGTTACCAGCAAAAATAACATTTATGACAGCTAAATTTGCACCTTATCTTTTTGAAGTATATCCTAGTAACTAAGTTTGTTTTAACATTAATAAAGATATATTCATCATGAACTATTTGTAGTGCATAATACAGCACAATTAGCAAGTCGCAAGGAATATGTAAATCGAGGGTATGTTTACCTTATCCCTCCTTTGATAGGCTTTAAGTAACCTTAAGTTGATGTCTACTTACCAATGTATCTTAATAGGAATATTTTCCAATTTTTTTATGACATAGCTGGCAAACGAGCAGGAGGCTCACCTGATGGAAAGTGACTTCCACCGCCCATGGCCATCTGCAACACCAGGGGTCTTGCAGGTGCGTTGCCGGCCTTTTAAACCTTACATTTCCACCAATACCAAATAAAATGTTATGTGTCTTGTTGTATTGAAAATCAAAAATATTATAACATACATATATGTATATGTACCTGATTATACATCAGAAACATATAAAACAAAATTAGCTTCTGAATAAATAAAATAGTTGTGTTATTCGTATGAAAATTCAACTTGAATCTGAACCGAATTTGATAAAATTTGTTATGAAGTAAACTTGAATTCCAAGAAAGGACTTACTTTTTTGTCTAACACATGACTGCTAGTAAATAATATGGTGGCCACAATTATGTTTTTATTTTTCATTCACTTTAGTTGATAAACGTCCTGAAATAAATTAAAGATACGAAATAAATATACAGTGGGATTTATTCGTGCGTGAACCGTATGTCTGCGTTTAAGGGTTCATAGCCAGCATTATCATGAGATAAAAATATATATACTTGTATAATGTACGTATATATGTATAAAAAAATCTGGGACAACAACACATTTATTACTATGATCATTGGGATAATAGTAAGTAGCTAAAGGACTTGTGTTATAGAAAATCAAAATTAAAGACGGTACCACAAACACCCAGACCCAAGACAACATAGAAAACTAATGAACTTTTCTACATCGACTCGGCCAGGAATCGAGCCTAGGACCGAGTGGGGTACCCATGAAAACCGGTGTACACCCTAGTCGACAAAAAAAAAATTGAATGTATTTTTCAATTTAACTTCGTATATTTAGTCGAAAGGTTTGAACAGTTTTAAATAATATCAATAGATAATGATTATTATAAGAGTTTTAGATAATAGTTATATAAGAGCTGAGATGGCCCAGTGGTTAGTACGCGTGGTCGGCGGTGAAGGAAAACATCGTGAGGAAACCTGCATGTGTCTAATTTCATCGAAACTCTGCCACATGTGCATTCCATCAACCCGCATTGGAATAGCGTGGTGGAATATATTCCAAACCCTCTCCTTAATGGAAAAGGAGGCCTCATCCCAGCAGTGGGAAATTTACAGGCTGTTACTTTACTTTACTTGATAAGAGTTACGTGACTTGCCTGCCTTTATCCAAATTTTAATGGGGTCGGCGCAGCATGTCTTCTCCTTCCACACTTCTCTGTCGGACGTCATCTCACAAGTAACAATCTTTCTAACCAGATCCACTTTCACACAATCCAATCCATGCATCGTTACAATGAATTTCCCCATACAGTAAAAAAACCTTATATTTATAATATTTTTATAAACAAACATTTTACTGTATATGATATTACAATTTTAAATCCTTAAGTAAATAAACCTATTTCCGACCGAGTTTTACAATTAAACGACGCTGCTTCGAGTGTGGATTTAAAAGATTTGCATAAAAAGTCAATTCGTTCGCTTGTCCTTCGGGTGTGTTTATTTTTAAAGTAGACATAGCAAGTGAGCCCCGTGTTAATGGAAATTTTTAAATACATCCTATAGCCATCGAATTTCAAATTGGGCGTCGAGTGCCCCAGGGGCTCGCATTCGGGCACATAGAACGTATATATGTATCTCGATGTGTTAGAGAGATGATATATTTATACAAGATATTCTTTGTACGCATATTATTAGATACAAAATTTTGTAGAGGATAAAAAAGCGTGGAATTAATACCTCTTGACTTCCAGGCAGAATACATTACATATATATAATTGTATTTAATTAATATGACTGTATTTTTTAAATGTTGAAAAAGAGTAACTACTGTGTTTCTTGCCGGTCTTCCCGGTAGGATCTACTTTCCGAACCGGTGGTACCTTCACTTAGTTGTTAAATGACGATTCAAAAGTGCTTGTAAATGCCTACTTGAATAAAGTTTATTTTGATTTTGATATATATAATAAAATCCTCTAAAAGTTGCTCTATAAGTGGAGGCTTGTATAACTATGTCTTAGAGATTTATTTAAATCTTAATATACGTGCAAACAGCTAATAAAGTTTACGGCATTTATTAATCTAGAAAATATATATAAATCAATTAAAATATCTAAAGCTAACTTTATGTCTATTACGCTCGTGCTCAAACCTCTAAGCCCATTTTGATTAAATTCGGCGAGGAGATAGTTTGAGTCCCAAAGTTAAGCTTATTTTTTACACCTTTGAGGGTGTAAAATAGGGGTTTGTGTATTGTGTGTTATTAATCTTTAACTTTGACCTTTGAAGATTTTATTCATACGAATGTTTTTTTATAAGCCGATCACGTGTCAAACTCGT
Source organism: Vanessa cardui (assembly GCF_905220365.1). NCBI lineage: Eukaryota > Metazoa > Arthropoda > Insecta > Lepidoptera > Nymphalidae > Vanessa > Vanessa cardui. The sequence goes on along the minus strand of NC_061154.1, from coordinate 1,761,451 downwards.
ATAAAACTGTCGGTTTGTAAAAAAGTTTCGTATTTACGTGAAAGGCGATATAGAATTGCGTTTTCACACCGAGTTTACGAGCGAGCGATGGGTAACAATGCTTATTCCCATTTTGCATTAAAATGCCAGTGAGTCAAAGTTGCAATTTCTATTTTAACGTTCGAAATAAAGTTGGCTTTTAAAAGTTACTTACAATACTCATATCTATACTAATACTATAATGCTTGTTTGAAAAGTTTGTTTGGTTGAACGCGTTAATCTCGAAAACTACTAGAACGATTAGAAAAAGTATTTTAGTGTTAAAAAACCTTATCATGAAGAATTTACTTGGTGGTAGGGCTTTGTGCAAGCCCGTCTGGGTAGGTACCACCCACTCATCAGTTATTCTACCTCCAAATAACAGTACTCAGTATTGTTGTGTTCCGGTTTGAAGGGTGAGTGAGCCAGTGTAACTACATGCAATAGGGACATAACATCTGAGTTCCCAATGTTGGTGGCACATTGACGATGTAAGGAATAGTTAATATTTCTTACAGCGTCATTGTCTATGGGTGATAGTGACCACTTACCATCAGGTGGCCCATATGCTCGTCCGCCAACCTATGTCATAAAAAAAAAATTCATTGCATGCTTTTATAGTACACTTAATAGGTGTGGAATATTCATAAAAAATGTTGCAGAAATATTATTCCGTTGCGTACAAAAAATTTCACAAATATCATAAATAATAGAACCGAGCCGAGCAAAGCTTCTAACTCATATGATAAGTGATATTACAATCAAACACTGATTCGGAATGTATATTCTACTAAAAACTAGCGACAATGAACTTGGTTACGCATTTTCTCAAATTAAATTAGTTAGTCAATTATAAAAATATAAAATATCTATAACTTTTAATAAATATAACGCTGCATCGCAAATATAATCTTTAATTTGTTCATAATTATTAAAATCGTCCTCAGAAAGTTATACAATCAAGCAAGCATCATATTAATCAAGCAACGATTAAAGCTCTTTGATTAAATACAATTTTATCTTATTTTAGTCCGTCTATCTCGTAAGCAGCCGTACTTGTTCTGAAATATAACGTTTCTTATTAAAATTTTATGAATATTCAGCAGAAAATACGCTGCGAGCTCAAATATATTGATTGATTTAAAGCAGTTCGTAAGTTTGCAACGTCGCATAGTTAAGCGCTTTTTTTGATGAAATTTATAAATCGCATCTGATTCGATACGTTTTAATAAAAAAACATATACATGAATATATTCGATAAAAAATATTTCTTAAGCGAAATGTGACCGTTGCGGGACGACCAGCAGATGTTTTTTTCAATTTCGATGGTTATTGAAATAAAATATAATAAAATAAATGTAATAAATGAATAAATATAAATAAAGTTTCCTTTACAAATAGAAATATATATTTTTGCTTCGTATGCAATATCAATGTATACGCAGAGAAACAATGTAGTGTATTGTTTACCAAGCACGCACACACTGGTATTGAAGAGCAGCGATTTAGTGTGTAGTATACGCGTCACGCACACATCGGTAGCTCTCTACGCCGCTGCTCTCAGCGGCGTGCGAGCATGACGGCATGAGAGCATCATGACATTTGCCGTTTATCATTAGTTACTTTACGTCACTTGGCATAAAAACATTTACGAAATTACTCAAACAATCTTCTATCTTCTTCCCGCATGAATTATTTCTAGAAATGTAATTTTCAATTAATTCCCAAATAACTACCAACTATTTTTATTACATACAAATTACATCGAAACATTTTCATTATTAAAGCAATGGAATTCTTTGGTTAATGTAGTTTTGTTGAACTGAGCTCGAACGATCTCGCTTATGTCAAGTAGGAATTTGTTTATTAAACACTAAATCTATTTTATGTAGAAGTTAGGAGGTTTATTGTAATGGGATTGCCTTTCAAAGTTTGACAAATAATGCGTATTCTTAGATTTATTGTAAGTATCAATATTAATTCGTCTTATAAGAAATTTACGTTTCTGTAATAAAATTTATTACTTTTTATCTGAAATGAATTCGTTTAAAATATAGAGTATTGAGACACACGAGTAATATTATTATTTTTTATTTATTTTCATCATTCAAAGATTATTTTTGAAAGCCTCAGTTTGATCTGAGATATTGTAGTTCATAACATTGGTGGGAGCCAGTATTTGATTGTAGTCGTAGGACTTTGTCCAGGCGGATCAGTATATTCATACTGACTGTAACAGTGACATGGGGCTTGATGTTATATATATACATACACATGTGATGCATATCTTTTAAATTTATTTATTTAATTGCACTTTTTCAAAATCTTTTCTCTCAGCACCTAAATCTATACGTACAATTGGATACCAAAGTATGTTGATACTATAAGTTTATAATTATAACTAATTTAATTTTTGGTAAAAACACATTGCCAATATCGCACTAGATAAAATAAAGTTAATTATCCTCAAACAATTCTATGTATGTACCTAAATATTCAAAAACACGAAATTTATTTCCAATCGATATCCACAACAAATTTTAAAAGTAATTAAACTTCGTTAACGTTCAGCCCTTCTGCTAACAATACTACTATAATTATTTAAAATATAAATTAAAAAAGGTTACCGCCAAAACATTATATATAAAAAATATTTATTTTCGCATTGACGATGTAAGGAATAGTTAATATTTCTTACAGCGTAATTCTCTATGGGTGATGGTGACCACTTACCATTAGGTGGCCCATTAGCTCGTCCGGCAACCTATTCCATAAAAAAAAATTAAAACCAACAAAGAATCATCTGCCTTCAAGTCACATATATTAAATAATGTTATATAAATAATTTATAGCGACTTTTTTTAGAATAAAACTATGAAGCAAATCTTTACTAAACCCAGAATATATTCCTCGCTAAGCCAATATAAAAACTTGGTCCAGTGTAAGAACAAAACGTTCAATAAAACTGACATCTCTATTGTTATTTTTTCGTACACGTACAACCTCACTTTTATCTCAATGAAACAATATGGGAATGCAGATATAATAATACTTACAATAAAAATCCGAATCCGCAACATGATACAGCGTGTTATTTTTATTTCACTTTTGATTCAAAAAAAGAAAAGACAAAATTGAAAGCGCTTTATAACGGATTATAATATTATTTAAATATTCACAACAAAAACAACAGTCTGTAAATTTCTCACTACCGAGCTAAGGCCTCCTCTCCCTTTTGAGGAGAAGGTTCGGAACATATTCCACCACGCTGTTCCAAAGCCAGTTGATGGAATACACACTTGGCGGAAAATCGATGAAATTAGACACATGCAAATTTCCTCACGATGTTTTTCTTCACCGCCAAGCACGAGATGAATTATGAACACGAATAAAGCACATATATACAGTGGTACTTGCCTGGGTTTGAACCCGCAATCATCGGTTAAGATGCACGCGTTCTAACCACTGGGCCATCTTGGCTCTATAAACCTTTTTATAAATATTAAACCATTACTCTAATATGGAAAATATATTCTCTCCGAGAAGTAAAATAAAGTTTTTCAAGCATAGTGCGCTCAGTCACGCTTTCCAGGCATAAGTGGGAAGGAACCTCTTGGGTGTACAAGTAAGTGACAAAGTGAGACAACAGTATCAGACGTTACAAAAATCCTTCTGAATACATTGGATAGGATTAAAGAAAACGAAACAAAAGTAGTTCCAAATAATTACTAATTAGTCGTAGTAGAACATAGAATAAGTAACAAGCTCGCGTAGCTGCTACGCCCCGTAGACATTTTTTGCATCGAATGAAAAACGAATCGGTTTTTGAATTTAGTAACCGTTAAAGAATTGCCTTTAATTGTAATTTTGAATAGCTCAGGCCCATTGTTTCGCTTGTGTTTTAGGGTTTGATCGACAGATATTATTCACACAATGTCTTCAACTAAATCGAATGTTTTTGCCTGAAAGAGTAACAAACATCACTACATACAATATGCAAAATATTGATTGATAATATTAGTAGGAATATATTACACATAGTTCTTGTAATGAACATAGCTTATTATAAACAAATTGTTTTCATCGTTTATATTCACAGAACATTTCTAAAACATTCATTTTTAAAATACAAATCGATCTTTTACATAACATGAGGCTGTTTAACATTAGGCAATCGGGAGTACAAATCTGGTATTAAGGTTGTCTCACACTGTACATAAAATCATAATGCAAAAAATTAACGGAATATTCGAAAACAAAACTATATATTTATCATATAGCTTACGTTTTCTTTTAATAAGGAAATAATTACAGGGTGAATTAAAATATATTCTGATACTAAATTTTTTATTGTCTTCAGTCAAAAGTATGTCACATGAAAATATTATTTTTTTTTGTGTTTCTAGTATAATTTATAATTTTCAACACAAATCATTAATATTAACTAGTTAATAAAAATACAAATTTGTACGTAGTAGTCAGTCTCTTCATTACATGGCATATATAAAACAAAGTCGCTTACTACTGCCGGTCCCTATGTATGCTTTAAAATTACACGACAGATTTTGATGCGGTTTTTTTAATAGATTAATTGATTCGAGAGGAAGGTTTTTGTATATGACATGGACAATATAGTAAAAAAACACAATCATTTTAGAAGTTTCTAATGTGATGTAAATATATAGCCGTCATTTAGTATCGGTATTGCATCCTTGCGGTTCCCGGGCGGGTCGCTAGTAAATTTGTAAAACGCCGCGTTTTATGTTGCATGTGAAAGTGTTATACGTAAAATTGTAAACAATTATTGGTCACGTTTAAGCAATACAACAAACGAATAATGTTTCATAAACAGAAGCTTACCTCGATAGCATTCGTTAGCAAATACCAGTTAAGTGATAAGCAACAAAGAATCGATAATGAGAAACTGTACATTGAGTATATCGATTTTGTTATTGTATTTAACGGCGAATATCGTAAGTATAGCCTTATTGTTCTCTATAGCACTTTAATTATTCATAACATTCATACCGTTATTATTGAATCAATTCTCTATCGATTTTATGCGACTTCAAAAAGGAGGTTATCAATTCTACATGTATGTATGTAACATTGAATACTGTTCAATTTAGAATTGAATAATATTTGAGCATGAAGCTTTAGGCTTCAAGCATGTGTGCTTAATTTCGTATGTATATATGTCCACGAATTTCTCTAAAACGAAAAGTCGTATCGATATAATAATTTTTAATTATTTAATGGGCCTCAAATATAAATAGTTTTTTAGCCAATTAACAGGATACGATGTCCTGTTAATTGACTAACAAACTATTAGAAAACCCATAAATATGAATAAAGGAAAAACGCTCTAAGATTTCTGAATATTTTTTTTATTCTTTAAGTTCTCACGTTCTCTCGTGACCAAAGCAATAATATATTTTTTATATAAGTATATAAATTGTCAATTCAAGCCATTACTGCAAGTTGACACTCGCCACGTTGCCAAGAAAAACGATAAGATCATTTCGATACCGATATTGATTTTACTTCGAGTTATGGTTGACTACCGACCTCTTATGACGATACTGAACAATACCATTCGTTAGTTAACAAATTTGTTTTACTCAAATCGTAATTAACAATTGCAATTAATAAACAAAACAGTAATATATTTTTCAAAATATATATGTGTAGTTCACGTATTTTTTTGTATGGATATACTCGTACATATATGTGGGATTGTAGTGAGTAAACGTTTTAAAAAGTCACCTTTATTTTATTTCTTTAGAAAATAATTAAATAAACACGTCTTAAATTCTGTTCTTCGATAGCTGTCTAGTATCAACTATTTATCTATACATATAATAAAATTAAAGTGTCTGTTTGTAATATTAAAATAGCCCTTGTTTTCTCAATGCATATTTATTTATACACGGTACATAAACCAAAGTAACATTTTTTACAATATTTGTCGGTTTCTCTGTCTGTCTGTTTGTTCCGGCTAATCTCTGGAACGGCTGGACAGATTTTGACGGAACGTTTACTGGCAGGTAACTGATATAATAGGGAGTACCTTAGGCTATAATATTTTTTTTGTTAATTTCAAACGCGTACAAAGTCGCGTGCACAGCTAGAAAAAATAACCATCTAGCAAGGAGGTCTGCTTACAAAAAATAAATAATAACGCAACTAAACTGTGATAATATACCACATATATGTAATAACATAGAGCCCTTTGCCTATACATCTACGTTAAAATTATTGTATAAATTTTAACGAAACTGGGGATGCTGATCGCTTCACGTATAGAATACATTTTAACTCAGCATGTGAACGGTGTCTCGAGGGACAGTCAGAAACGGCATCCTTACCCTGTGATGGATTAACGGATATTTTCGACAACATTACAATTTATAGCTTTCTGTTTGATTGTTTAGGCCCGACTTCGTTTCGTATTCAATGTGCAAGTCATATATTATAAACGGGTAATTCATGGATACCTGATAATAGTTGTATAGTATATTGGGCTAAGATATCGTGTCAGATTGCCACATTCAGGCACGGAACACAAGAATACGAAATATGGCCGTTTAGTGGTAACCTAGAAGATGTTTTGTAATAATCTAGGTTGGCTTGCTCTAGACTCTTCCATAAAGTAGATTCATCATCATTATCATCATCAGCCCGTTTTTGTCCACTGCTGGACATATCCCTCTCCAAGTGCACGCTACTGTGGTCATTCTCCGGCTACTCGCATCCAGCACCTGCCTGCCGCCTTGCGTAAATCGTCACTCCACCGTGCCTGAGGATGTCCTACACTACGTTTGCCAAGACGTAGTCTCCACTCTAGAACACGTATTCCCCAACGGTTGTCGGTTCTACGACAAATATGACCAGCCCACTGCCACTTCAGATTACTAATCGGGTGGGCTATGTCGATGACTTTGATTATTTGACGGATCACCTCATTTCTATTGCGATCCCTTAGAAAAACGCCAAGCTTAGCCCTTTCCATAGCACGCTGAGCAACTTTAAACTTAATTAAAGTGCATTATCAGTTCACAATATCTCATATATGACACAAATCCATTTAAAGTCGATAGAACCCGTCTTAAATAATATATAAAATCATCATATATAATCTTTATCACTATTCTATACATTTTAATTCTTAATTTTCATTAATTATTAATACGAAAATGTAAAAATTCTAGTCAAAACCTTCATAAAGATATTCGCAGACGGTAATAATAAGCGTTACATTAGATAGATAATTAAAACAAAACACAAAGCCATCATATTCGACAGTTGACTGCTTGACAACTTCCGAGAACAGGCGTTGTGTGAGACTTCATTTCTTATCTCACTCCTGAAATGGTGACAAGTGAATAGCGGTGATAACCCATGTTGATACGTATATCCTTATGATTATTACAGTCAATGTCTGTATTCTGAAGTGAGTTTCTTCTCACGGAATAGTACTACATACGTCACAGAACATTTCAATGTACTTCAGATTATACTGATCACACATTAAACATATAATTGACTCAAGACTATCTCCAGTGATGGCCCAGTGGTTACTGCGGGTTCAAACAAAGGCAAGCATTACTGAATATTAATGCGCTTAATTTGTGTTTATAATTCATCTCATGCTCGGCGGTGAAGGAAAGCATCATGAGGAAACCTGAATTTCATAGATATTTTGTCACATGTGTATTCCAAAACCCGCATTGGAACAGCGTGGTGGAATATGTTCTAAAACCTTCTTCTCAAAGCGAGAGGCCTTACCCCAGCAGTGAGAAATGTACTGGCTGGCTGGAAATTCATAGCAACATATTTCCTTGACCAGCTTTGAATAATAAGTTTCTAATGCAAAAAGGATTTAATAACGCTGAAGTAATAACAGCTTGCACGCTTTTGTTTTTTTAATTTAAAGACCCCTGTGAGATGATAATGATCCAATATATAAATGACGCGTAATTTCTTTAAAAGGCGTTACACAGCGTTACTTGCTAATTAACGACTCCCTAAGGATTTATTGCGCACGTCAAGTTCAGGGCGTGTTCCCATAATATCGTTTTCTGTTTTAGTATTTTGTTCGAAAATTAATTAAATATTTTGTATCTGAATTCTACCTAGGTCACTTTGCTGTTGAGTTTATTTGGGATTATTGGTTATATATAGTTCTTATTAGTTTTGATTAACTAGGTTCGATATTGATAATGGCTATTAGCTGATTCGGTTAAACAAGTATTTACTAACAGAGATGTTTTTTTTTGTTTTGTTGTAATGCCTACTGGAAAACTGTTAAGTTCCAAACTAAGAACTAGCGCGCACTGGTAACTTTTGTCACGGTGACTGTTTCGTCACACTTGTCAAGTCCGTGAATATGTACAGATGCAGACACAAACGTCACGTCGTAATGTGCCTCCATACATATTCATGGACTCGACAAGAGTGACGAAACAGTCACCGTGACAAAAGTTACCAGTGCGCGCTAGTTCTAATCCGCACCTTTCAAGGAAGGTTTTAATAAAAAACATTATTATAGCAAAGAAAATAAAAACTCGTTAGTGTTCTATCGTCGGGCCTTCTTCGAAAATATTGGGAGTTCATTCCACGAAGCTTCTTCAGTATAGGCTTGTGGATACAAACATGGCAGAATTTCAGTGATTCATGCCCCAGTTTTGAATACAGAATCTAATAGTAAGTTAAGAAATTCACATCTAGCAACCACTGGGCCATTCCGATTATTTGTAGGTATATAAAATGGAAATTTTCATTTTCATTAATAAATATTTCCCATTAAAAACAAGTGCTACATATAAATAAGCTGTTTTGTATGCTGCGTTCACGTTTCGTTCCGCAAAACGATTGGTTTTCCATTAAAATCATGTTACGAACGGTTCATGCAAACATACCCGGCTTTTTGAGTCTTTTGCGCACACTTCGCTTATATTTCAATCCGATATTCGTTAAATAATCAATTTTTAACTGATATTTACTTTTTAAGTACTGGAGATTAAATATGCATTTATGAAAATCAATAAAAGCAAGATCTAATACAAACAATTTTATTATTTTCTTAGAACGGCCCCAATTGGTTCCTGTTATGTAACTAAGTCGTTTTTTCAGGTGTAACTCATCATTCCTTCAATATATTTTTTTAACATAAAACAGAAATACTTTGTATTGCCGTAGCTTGGCGCTTCATATACTTTTTACCGTCCAAGTAAAGTAGTTCCTAGGTCTAGGTTGATATGTAGATATAATTACTGATCCCGAGAACTTTCATTTAAAGTTTGGTCAAAAAAAATTGGATTTTTGGGAAAAACATTCAGTGTCGGCTCGGGGTTTGAAAGTTAGAATTGTATGGAATCCTGTCTTATAAAGTAAAGCAAGTCCTGCACTTAAAATCTTCCGGGAAGTATTGGATATGTCGTCTTACCGAATTACGACAGATTGAGATTGGATTCTGCGACTAAAGTCAGTCATTATCCCCATCATCACCCATTCCAGTCTCATTATACAGTAGTACGACTTCTAAAAGATAAATATCTTCTGAAAATAAGCGATTACTATCGCCCACAGACATTAGCATTGTTAGAAGTAAAAGTCATTCCTTGTGCTTTTAAATTGCCGACCATCCTAGGAATCTAGCCCTCATAATTACGCTCACTCACCCATCAGGCAGGAATGAATTGGCACAATTTATTTTTTTATTATGTATGTATTGGCCACCTAATAATAACATATAAGCAAAGCTTAATATTGACACTGTGCAATACTAACCATTTCTTACATCGACATTTTGGACTAAGACCTCCCATGTTTGCTAAGTAACCCTATCTTGGAAAAATTTGAAGATCTGTTAGTATGACGATAAAAATTGATAGAATAACCGATGAGAGAGCTTTACCAACAGTCGATATAGTACTTTAATTAAAATATACGAAACGCTATCCAAAACTATCCATCAAAATGATATCACGGCGGAATTATGGCTGTTTACTGCTGAACTCATAACGATACACCCAGTTCGTCTAAACTGCGATCTGTTTGTGTTTCGTAAATTAATTTTATCTGGCACGAAATGAACTTGCCTCGTAGAGTAGCAAGCTAAGCAGAACCGTAATTTGCTATACTTATTAAACCCAGCGGGTTTCTCCTGTTATTTTGTTGGAACCACAAACTTTGTGTTGACATTCTAAACATACCTTGAACTAAGAGCGCTTACGATATTACATTTCACTAAAATATTATCCTGTACTAGAGAAACCTTGCAGACTCGGACTTGTCTGTTTACATTATTTCTGAACGTCAAATATATAAAGTTTACAGTCTGATTGTAATCTAGGAAGCATCATTCGTTGGTGAGAAATAACCAAATAAATTAAGATGGCCGCTAATAAAATACCACTCTTATTGGAATAAATTGATGGCAAACCATTCACGAGAATATTGTTCTTACTTTCTGTATTCCGACTAATCCATTCGCTATGATTGAAGTTTTGTGTCGTCTAACAGGTGACATTTTTATTTCACTGTTTAATTTTTTCAATGGCATTTCAAATCATTTCCATCGTGATTAAGCACTATTAATATGAAATGTCAGATCAAACATACGAAACTTAAAAAAAAAAAACAATTTCAATGGTTTACAAACAAGCGTAAAATAAAAAAATATTATCCAGGCTCAAATATCACTAATTTTCAAGTCGAATATTTGAAGAGTATGCAATGGTTGTACCAATCGATGTCCTGCAGCAGCGTTTAGTTTAGAAAACAAAAAAAGAAGATCAACAGTATGAAAATCTTCTTCGTGAGATTTATGTGTCAACTTTCACCGTGATCGGTCAAACGATGTCGAAGTCATACCATACATTATTATTTATAATATAGAATCATACACTATAGATTAAATTATTTTTAACTATAACATAATTATGGAAAATTAAAGATCCAATACAAACATACCACATAACATCACATTTAATAAATTTAAGCACATTAAAATGGATTCATATATATGAATAGTCACATTTTTTTTTATTTATACCGTTTATATTTTCATGTCTTAATCAATACTCATAATACAAGTACAAGCATCGTCGTTTTTACAGGATGTATTTCACGTTTCTCCAAAAACCGCGATCGATATTAGCTTATTGAAAAGAGATAGCATCATGTGTGTGTTCTCTTTCTCAAACTGCCATTCTCGGAAATTTGGCCCACAGTAAAATTCTTCACGATTTCTTTGAAATTAATTTTATGCCCCTTTTAATTACACTTTTTATTTCATTAGTCATTTCACCATTTTTTTACTGTTCGAGAAAGCTTTGATTTATAAGCACGTACATTTATTTATTTTTTTAACATCTGTGGGGAAATATTTATGATCATCCAAGAAATTAGAAACGAATAAGCTTTTGATATAGACATCAGAAATTAGAGCATTTTATGAAATGTTATTTTTAATTAAATAAATCCTTTTTTTGTAGGTAACGAAGATTATTCTGCCGCACAAGTTACGATATCTTGAAAACATGTTGAACGCTGAGGTTGTCGCGAAGGCAGCAAAGATTCGTCAAAGAATGGAAGCGAATCCAAACATTCAAGAAAATGAAAAAAGTTGGCCTCTATTGCTAGCGAAGTATCAAGCGGACGATAAGAAAAATATGCCTTCGTATAATAATTACGGCTTTTACCGACGACGCGTTCCTAATCTGTAACTTCATTTCACGGTTTATTTTTATACATAATTTAATATACAAACAGCCTCGGGAACACGATCATCCTGAGCTCGGGAAATGACTTGGCACGCTGCTTCCTTCCCCTCAAGAACTTTATAAACATTGATTTTAAAAATTCTAAAAATATACTGGCTAGGAAAATTGTGGCATTTCTTGAAACATCTTAAATAATTATTTTAATAGTAAAGACTATAATAATTGCCATAATAACACAATTTTATTTTCTATAATTAGAAAATATAGTTACAGATCTCCAACTCGGACTAGTTTTAAATACGGGACTGCGTAGAAATTGGATTTGAAAATCGGTATTTAATTAAATAACATAGTTATGATATGGTCTAATTTTAAGTATAATAACTAGTACATAATTACATTTAGATAAATTAGTTAGCATATATAAACATTATATCAGCAAGTACCTACCATTGGAAAGATTATTATGAAAATTATCACGACTCAATACTATAATTAAGAAGTAAGTGACGTAAAGTTGAGACGTTTAATAAAAACGTTCGAAAATTTTTGGGAAAATTATTATAATTAGTGAAATTTAGCCATAAATTTAATGTAGGAATCTCAAATATTATTTTAATTAAAGAATAATTGAATTAATAAATGAATTAAATTATATGATTTTATTTTCAAATACCTTACAAAACCATTTAGTTTTCATTGTACTTTATATAAAATAATAAAATACTTTTAAAATTTTAAGCTTAGTTTCAAACAACGTAGCTTAAACATACTTGAAATTTATAGACGAGAAATTCATTAACAATGTATGATTTTCATTGAAGTACAGCTTTGGGTGCGACGAAAGCAGAATCTTAAGGTTAAATTTGAGTGCAGCGTAAGTAAGTATGCATGAAGCACAAAGAAGTTTCACTTAAGTCGCGTGTAGTTTTATAATATAAAAGTTCTTACACGATTAGCCCTCATATATATCTGTAAGATCTAATATTGGATTTGAAAGAGAAGTCGATTGGAGATGATGTCCTCTACAGACGCAGATTGAAGTTTACCAAAGAATTTCTATGAGAAATATTTTTTACATAAGTGCTTACTATTAAATAAAACAATTATCTATGAAATTATATAATATTCGCTTTTCCGTCTTAAGTAAATGTACTCGTGGAAAAAATCAAGTAGGGAGTGACAGATAGTTTGAGATTATTTCTATTGTAATTTTTTTTTGTTTTTTTATAACGAGATTGTTGCTTTTAATCTAAAGAAAATACCAAGTAGGTACTTGGTGAAAATTAATTTAGAATAAACATTTTCTATTAATACAATACAAAACCAACGTTATTATATTCATGCCTTCAAGGAGCTAGTGAATGGTTATTGTGATTTTTTATAGAAAAGATTAATTATAATTGATTCTTGGAAATTCGCATACAATAAGTATATATTTATCTGAAAAAAATCCCACATATATCTTAATTATTATGTTAATAGATGTCTAAGAGAATTTTTGTTTTTTACTTAATGTCAGGCAAACACGTGCCTATCATGTACATTTTCAACGCACCGCCATTGACCATTTTTTTTAATTACCCAAAAGGCCTAAAGTCATGTATTTTTGGTCTCTACTAACAAAAATATGATAATATTATACAAATAATTTCGTGGATTTCGAAGTAAATGTTTATAGCTACATCAGACCGGTTGGACTGAAGAACTAAATGTAATTTTCCAAGTAAAATAACTTGAGAGGACTCTTACAGCTTCTGTGTAAATGAGGTCACTGCCGCACCTGTGTCAGATCCTGTTTATATTATATGAATAATACCGCTTACGGGCGACGTCGGTAATACTCTCGTGGCACAATTACGTTTAACTACATTGACGTTAGCAGCTGATCACAAAACGTAACAAAAATAAAACTTCTTTCCGAAAAACGAATTCAAATATGCTAAAACTGTATTATGTGTGTTATTCCACATTTGTTATTTTATTTTTGCTTATTGCAACATTGATTAAAATATGGTGATGAAACTTTTTTTATTTGTCACTTGACATGGAAACTCTATTGGCGCGCGATGTCTGAAACGTTTGCTAAACGGCTTAGTTCTGATTCCATCGTGCTTCCTCTTCGCCAACGCCCTCTAGGCAGCATGCAGCGTTAGTAACTCTTTTATGGGGAAATGTGTAAAGTAATACTTTTATGCAAACGGTTTTTATACAACCAGGTCATGATTGATAGTATAACTTGGAAATGAAACGGTCTTCCCGTGTCCATTTGATATATTTAATATTATGTAAAGAATCACGAATCGACAAAACCAAATTAAACCAGCTATGTTCGTTTCGCCAGTTCTTCTTAAGTCAAGGTAACATTTCCGAACCGGAGATAGTTTTTAATTGGCCAATCAATAAGTATAATGCTTCTACTATGATCAATTAATTTTGCTGGATTTCATCTTTAGAGTATGTATGTATTTACAGGTTTATATTATATTAAATTATATTTTTATAAATTCATATATACATAATTTTCAATATTTAAAATCTGCCGGGTGGTAAGTTGGGATGGATACTTTTATCTGCTTAAATCTTATTTATTTTTGATAGTAAAAAACGGCGCAGTTACCATAATATTGCGATACTATACCGTGTATGTTATTTTTCTCTTTTTTACAATTCTAGACTAATTTATCACATCAACACCTTTCATATGAAAAATACATATAATTTACATCTAATGAATTACTGGATAATAAACTATACATGTATATCGTTACTTAGTTAATGGAAATATTTTTGTTAAATTTGGAAAGTTCAATTTGGTTGTATTGAGTCAACGACGAACACCTTCAGTTGCTGTTTATGCTGTTAACACAAAATCAATACTCACCTCAAATACAATCGTAAAATTGAAATAAGAGTTCAGACATTGTTTTAGTTTATTGAATAATATAAATTGAACGAATTTGTAAAAATTCATCTCCCTGGATCACGAGTCGAGATGGCCCAGTGGTTAGAACGCGTGCATCTTAACCGATGATTGCGGGTTCAAATCCAGGCAAGCACCGCTGATTCATGTGCTTAATTTGTCTTTATAATTCATCTCGTGCTCAGCGGTGAAGGAAAACATCGTGAGGAAACCTGCATGCGACAAATTTCATAGAAATTCTGCCACATGTGTATTCCACCAACCCACATTGGAACAGTGTGGTGGAATAAGTTCCAAACCTTGTCCTCAAAGGGAGAGGAGGCCTTTAGCCCAGCAGTGGGAATTTACAGGCTGTTGTTGTTGTTGTTGTGGATCACCACTGACTCATAATACATTTCACCAGCAGCAATACCTAGTATTGTTAGGGTTTAGTTTGAAAAGTGACCCAGTGTAACAGGCACAATGGTCTTAATAAGTTTACAAGGTAAGTATTGCGTTGGTTGCCTAAGAAATGGTTGAATTTTCATACGACCACAATGTTGATAACGGTGACCACTATCCATTACTCATTATAACGCTTGGATTAAGTCGATAATTATCAGAATAAGGAATAAATTCAGAAAATTTCTTGAAGAACAAATATAATGCAAGTTGACTTCAAGAACGGAAATTCCAACGATTGGCCGATACCCATCTGTATGCTATCTGGATTTTTAGACGCCATCTTATCACTTGTCTGGGCGGCAGCATGATAACGCCTGTCTACTAATCTGGTAGAGAGTGTAACGTACTTAAATATTATGTGTGTTTTATAATTTTTCTTTTATCTTACATAAAACATTTCTTTGGTTATTCAGGGGAGAATTCTCGTATCGAAGAAAAACGCTCGACCTAAAATGTCTGTAATAAATTCAGCGTGGACCTAAATTAATCCAAAAAAAGAGGAGGAACTCTCTAGGGCCAACTTTTAAAAGGTAGCCAAGTTTAATATTGTTATTTGTAACATCCCATGCATATTATTCTTAATAAAGACTGCTTCGTTTATACAGCGCCTAGCTTTGTCTGTAGATCTCAGTAACTCTTCCCAGTTTGAATGCGGGAACGGGTCGTAATTTTTTTTAGATATTCTCTTAGGCAGGGCTCTCTCTCCGAGCCTTGATGGCCCAGTGGATAAAACGCGTGCATCTTAACCGGTGATTGCTTGCCTCGGCATCACTGAATTTTCATGTGCTTAATTTGTTTCTAATTCATCTTGTGTTCAACGATGAAGGAAAACATCACGAAAAAACCTGCATGTGTCTAATTTCAACAAAATTTTGCTACATGTGAACCAACCAGCAAAGTGGTCTTTTGATACTCTTTCCCCTCAAAGGGAGAGGAGGCCTTAGCCCAGTAGTGGCAAATTTACAGGCTGTTAATTTTTTTATGTTGATTGTCTAGATAAGATATTTTGTCCATGACATAAAACTTTTCAAGTGTAGCAGTTTAATTTCTCAGTGTTAAATATAATCGAAGATAGTGATTTAAAAGTGCTCATATGTGAAATCATGTATCTATGTGATTCGGCACCATAGACGAAATTATTTCAATAATTCTTAACGATTTATTATCTATTATCAACTTCACTAACTCAATATCGATAATTTCAATTCAAACTTACCTTCGACTAAATACAGACATAACAGCCAGGCCATATTTCTGTTACAGATAAAATAACACAAAAATTGTTATATGTGTTTAATGACGTTACTTTTTTATCTCGCAGATAAAACATAATCCGATAAATCGCCACTAACGTACCCATTAATCGATTTTATATTCAAACAATCAGTTGATTCGATACAAGTTTTAATTGATCACTAAGTAAGGGATAACAGATGACATGGGCGTTTTATATACATTAGATACAATTTAAAAACGAAAATAATTTATTTTCAAATATCTAATATCTTAGATATACAAATACATTTTTATACATAAATTATCGTATATATATTATTCATCAATTACATATTCGTTGATGTACCTATATGAATATAATTTAGAATTGTGTTTTGAATACGAGGTTTTACACGAAAAGATCTGGACTAGACGAGTCTTTTTAATTTTATCTAGAATGAAGTGTTCACCAAGGATCGTTCTAAGCTTTGCAATATTGTATAATAATTTAATCGAATATACTCTTTATATACACTTGCTACAAAGTCCAAATCTCTCTGTGTCCAGACAAGTATTTGCCTGATAGAATAATTACATCTCATTTAGATTTTTATTAAAATATTAATTTTCGTAAACGTTTTCTTTTTTTACGGAATTAAATATGTAAATTTTATCACTCTAAAGTATTGCCTTTTGAAATATATAAAGGTCTAGACACAGCAATGAAACTTTTGTCAATTGATAGTTTTATGCCAATATAGAATAAATTGCCAAATTTTTCACAAATATTTAAGAATAGAAACCACAAGGCGAATATCTGATTCATATAATTTCTTTACTTTAGTTTTTCAGATTATCGGTAATGGTATCGTATTCACTTACCAAACATAATATGGTCTGCATTATAGCTCTAAAATTGAAGTTATGAAAGTCATTTAGTGCGTTTGGCAAAACTGAATCGAAACTGAAAATCGACCAGTTTTGCTTACACTGGTATGAATTTGGGAACATATTCATAAACTATATAAAATAAATTGAAAATCATTCGGAAGAAAACGTTCTCACTACATAAATACAAAGGCAGGTTTAGATTGAGTTATTTCAATCACCATCAATCAATATTAATATAATAATTATGAGAAACAATCTCAACAAATTAGAATCTATTTTCATTTTCATTTAATTGCATAAAACTATCCATCGAATTTGTTATGAGCTCTCGTATAACGATAATAATAATTATTATCATAGCTTTAGTACCCACCGATTAGATTTGTCGAGATTTCAATACCAAATCTATCAAAAGTTCACTGCTGTGACATTTGAACGATTCCTTTTATCACGACGACATTATGACATTCGTAATTAGAATATTGAATCACGATATATTCTTAATCTATGATTGTAAACTAACATCATCAAGGCATTTATTTTAGGTACAATTGATACATTTTAAAAAACACATTGACGTACATTTCAAAGTAGTCATACACGTACAGTACGACATAACTTAGATGTAGCATCGGCAAAATTCGTAAAACCGATCATATACGAATTAAGTACCCTCTCCCAAATTATTAATATTTATTTCATATGCGAATATGATCTTTACACAAACGTAATAACTTGTAATATCATATGACCTAATATATTCGTCAATTTGACAAATCGACATGGTCGCGTCGAATGGCGCGATAGGGAGCTGTTTCTATTGGTTGTGTGAATCGGCAGTACCTAATCGGTTTCATTGCATTTTACGATGCTACATCTAAGTTGTGTCGTACTATAACTTTATGTGCGACGGATAAAATTATATCACATAGGCAGCGTAAGAGCATTAGGTATTAACTAACAATCAAACTTTATGTGAGACGAATGATCATATGCCCTTGTAGTTATAGGCAGCATTAATGAACGCCCCATTTGACCGCATAGATAATGACCTGTCAGACTTAAAGTTTCGTGTATGACCACCTTAAATACCGCCAAACATCTTATACACAATTTTCCATATAAGACATAACTCGCCACTGAGACAGTACAATACATTATAGCCGTAGGCATATTCATATACATGCATCTGTTGGAATGATAACAGGATAAATAAATAAATTTATTCGAATAGAATTCCCTCTTGACACAATACAAATCTGGCAGCTCGTTCGGTAGCTCGACCAGAATTTAAATAAAAACTTTTTGCGCAACTTATTCAATGAGTATATTCTGTCTAATGCAATCTCAAATTCCCAAATATAGCTCTTTACGATACAGCACCTTATAAAAATATAATTTATATCGTAATTAAAATATATCAGACAATACAAATATATTTATATCTAAAAACAGCTAATTGTACTTTTTACTTTTATTACATTGAATAAATACAAAAAATAAATAATTTTCCATTGTTTGGCAGTGCTTTACGCTTTGCAAAATTAAAAAAATAATTCCAACGATATATACGAAGTTATAAATCATAAAATTTACATGTGACTTCACAGTATTAACAACACATTCACAAGCTCAAGAAATAAAATAGATTAAATAGATCATAGAAGTAATTGTAAATGTCAAATAATAAAAAGTAAAAAATAAATAAATAAAAAGAGTTTGTATTAAATTAAAAAATAAAAAACACCAACCCAGCCGGGCGCACGGAAGCGCCACGCTCAAGTTAGCTTTGCTTTGTAACAAAATGAATCACGAATGTATTTTTCCGTTTGTTTACTTACGTGAGAGAATTTTCATTAATAGCCGTGACATTGTTGTTTGGCATTTTCGTTGTGACGTAAGCAGATTGATTTAACGCTTTAAAAGTTTTTATTAAATAAACATAAATATTATGCAATCACCACATATTTTACGTAAATTAAATAATTATATTTGTGAAATTAACCTTAGATACTATGTGTTGTAATATTGGAGTCGTAGACAACACTACTAATTACATATTTGATTTTAAAACAAGCGATCCACTTGTTTATTTATTAAATTTTTTTTGTACGCCAGATAGACTACAGCCTGTTCATTTTGAAGATGAAATATATATTATCAACAAAACAGAAAATAATTAAATCACTATAGTGGGATATGCAAAGGAACAACGTTCTTATTTTAATGTCAACTAATATTCGTATTGTTTTTTTTTTATAAATTTCTATAATAAATTTAAAATTGGCCTTCTTTTTAAAGACTTATAGAAAAAAGTAGGAGAACGTATAACATTAATAATTAACAAGCAACATTTATTTCCAATTGATTACACAGCTAATATAAAAGCTACGATACAGTTAGCAATAAGACTATTCATAGTTTAAGTGATTCATAATTAAATTGCGTTATTTCTTAACGTGTTCATAAGTTTCGCGCACGTCTTAAAGTCAGCTCAGTCTTTATAAACGACCTAAGCTCAACTTTGTTACAACTGCCATTCTAATAGTTCTCTCATAACGATTACATTGTCAATAACGCAATTTAATTAACACTTTTATATCTGAAATTAATTTACTATCAAAAATAATCTCGTAAATGCAATAAATCGGTACAAACATTTCGAAAAACATAACTAAGGGAGTATTAAAGTTAATTAAAATAAACATTTCATCTTAAAAATGAACAGGGTGTGTTAATACAAAAATATGACCTCAGATAAAGTGAAATAGGATATCCGGAGATCTTATACAGAGCTAATTGTATATGAGAACACTAAAAAACGATTCCACAAATAACTTTACTAATGATTAATGAGATCCAAGTGGGTGCTATGATTTTTAAATCTAAAATAAAATCTATTTATACCTAAATTATAATTTAATGAAGATTTTAATTGATTTTCACAGATTATAAAAGTAATGTCAATTGTTAAAACATACAAAGTTATAGTATACAAATTACGTAGTATAAAGACAATACAGTATATAGTTATTTAATTAAAAAATTATGTACTTTATCACCTATGCCGAACTGGTTTAATATTATTCTAATTATTTCATGATAAACGATCGAATAATTATTATATACATATATAAATTGAATATATGTTGAAAATAATTTAAACGAGGCAAGAATTTCATAATAGTTTTTTTTATAAAACATTTGTTTGGCGAAAAAAAATCGAGTAAATGAACTTGACCACCTCAACGTCGTGCGCGTTTCAATAACAATAAAACATTAAACCTAAGTTACAATATAAAATTGTTTAAAAGAAATATAACGTGTATAACAAAAATGCAATTTAGCATAAAGCACCGCCATAGAACATTCGAGAATTTACAAAACACGTACAGATAACAAAAAAAATTATAACAGAACAAAAATAAATCGCAAGAACCGATAGCACAAAACTATTTGTAAAATGGCTCGTTTTTAATCTCCACGCATAATGAGATACACAATATTCGTCATTCAAAAATTATATAGAAAAAATATTAAAGAGCGATTAGGTCGTAATCGTTTTAGGGTTCCGTATTCTATTAATCATACACAGATCGTCTGTCATGGATGCAATGCAACCTACGGTAGCATAACATAACGCATTCAATAATATATTTTCTACGCAACCCCAAACTAATAAATATAAACAAAATTTTTATTCGCACACATTGACAATTTTAACCCCCACATAGATAAATCAAATAACAAATAAAATGTATCTCACAGCGCACAACTAAATTACAAATAATATAACTTAGATTTCTAATATACAAATATCTATATGATTAAAAAATATGACGAAATATACAATTTATTGATATGTAACATTATGTACAATACAATAATACAATACAAAAACAATTCGAAATTCGCGAAATAAATAAGATTATACTAGTACTAGAAAAGCGTATTATTGTAAATCGGTAAACTATTCGTATATATATATTTAACGCGGTATATCTATATAGAATACATATCCGATTTTTTTTCATACTATCGCAAATCATAATTCGAAATATAACACAACAGAAAGTCAAAATAATAACGAAAATTTTAATTCCAAAAAAAAACAGCCGTTTCTCATCAAACGCTTATCGAAACCGAAATCCATTAGGTTACTGTAAAAAAAAAACTAATTATTTTGATGACCGCTTATAATAAAAGTATCGAATATCGACAGAACTTGACACTAATGACTTAAGCGTTACCGATCCATTACTAAACTATAGCTTTGAATTTCCGTAATAATGTTTTCTTCGCTTTATTCTCAACTAGCGACCAGCCCGACTTCGCAATACAGATACTAAATACACTACAGAATATGTTTATTTCCTTTACCATATTGTCCATTTATTATATACAAAAACCTATGTCTCCAATCACGCTATCTATTAAAAAACATACGCAAAATCCATTGCGTAGTTTTAAAGATTCAAGCATACATAGTGATATAGGGACAGAGAAAGCGACTTTGTTTTATACTATATAGTGACAACGTACAAGACTTGAGTTTATCTTAAGGCACGGATGAAAGCGTTGAATTGACACAGCTAGTCGTATCTCTGTTTAAGCTTAAGTATATGTTACAAATAAACATTCCGCGTTATGAAAATCTATAGCTTATGTACAAAATCTTTGTAAATTAATGCATAATTTCAATTACGATGTATTCGATAGTCTGATGAAAAAAATCGGAAATATGTTTCACATTAAAGTATCGACATTCACAGCCCACTTTCGCTTCGTTATTTTAGAAAAAAAAAAGTATTATTTTTATAAAAGCGAATTGCGAAAAGAATGGAATTGAGAAGCGAATACATTTGTACGTTATTAGTGCCTTTGGGGACAGCTTCGTACATTTTTCCTTTTATGTTAATCATTTGCAGGGAACGAATATTGCAACGCATACACTGGAACGATATATGAAAGTAACACATAAAATAACGTTATCAATATAACTACAACCATCGTTACGTAACGCTACAATTTTGATAACCATCACTGAACGTTAAATTACAATATACACTATTGAATAGAAAAGTATAAGGCAAATAATTAACCATTTGTGTTAGTCCGTCCATTCCATTAGGAATAACGATTATGTAACGCGAGAATAACGAAAATGTAAACTAAAATATAAATAGATATTTATTTTCAAGTTCAGCGTTTTCCACGAATGTACTTATTGCATTTTGTTTATTAACGAGTCAGTGAATACAGCCGTGGGCGGTTGCTTTAAACATTACCCAATGCGCACTCAGACGAACTTCCCTCACAATAGATTTTCATTTTAGACAAATAATCTAACCGGACAGCAAATTCGTAACAACGTTATTTTAGAACATCGTTATATTTAGAAAACCTTATTAGAATTAAAAAAAAAAACGTTTAAAAAATTTTTAAATATCGAAAAGAATATTTGACGTTTGAATTAATGACATAATATAGTATAGACGATTTAGGGATAGTTTCAGCACACGAAAAACGTACAAATGTTTCGCTTCTGCGTTACAAATTGGAAGAGCGCTAAAGTCACGACACGAGATAGATCACTAATTGAAAGTAGTCCATCCTTTAGGTACGGTTGAGGTCTCCGGCGCGCTCGAGCTAGCTGTGAAATCAGATAAGCCGAATTGGCTAAAGTCTAACCCGTATTCGTGCAACAAAGCGCTATCCGTCGATGTTTTAATTTGTTCCTTTTCGTTCTTATCCCGATACTTAAGTGGATCGAAATCTTCTAGATCCGTGGGCGTATCGTCCAGTTGTATGAGATCAGAGCCAGATGACTGAAAAACACATTGATTAGTTTAATACCGGAGAGTTTAATTGCGCTCCTAATTATACAACCTTCTCTCATTACCGATTACTATAGAGGTGCTTATTATTTTAACGCGATTGATTTCGATATGGAATATCTTTGGACCAGCAATATCATATATATTACAAACCATATATATGTGTAAGGATATAATGTGATCAAAATATAAGCATTTAAATATATTTACGCTAGGAAATGACTTACCACAAATGTTAAAACAGGCGAAAGTCGATAAATTACTATAAATTTTTTTCAAAAGTAAATATTCTCTCCGTTTCTTATTTCCCGAGTAAAATATTTCAACAGTGTCTGAAAAAAAACGGTCAAGTGCGAAAATTCATCGCACGATTAGTGTTCCGTACGTTAGTTATACCTACAAAATAATGTTGAACCGTTAATACCTCGTATTAAATATTAGTTTTCTCACATGTCTGTGTTCAAAATTACTTTAAAACACATTTACCAAATACATACGTCATACCTGAAATTCAGGATAACAATTATGAATGTTTACGATCAGATGTCATCGACATTTTTGGAATGACCTTAGTTCACCCCACTCTAATGAAAAATCTATTAAAAAAATGTATGTGTGTGTGTCACTAGAAAATCGAAAAACTATTTCAATTCTCCAAATCAAGCATCTTAGCCTGACAACCCTATTTAAGCCCTTACTAGGTTAAGCGGTTAAGCTTTAGTTAATGCCAGTAAAAAGCAAATCAATTTAAATCAAATATTTCAATGGATGTTAATTTAAAATTAAACTGTTTTGACTGTGAATACATTCCAAAAAAAATCCTGCCTTTTTAAATCGTTCGTGTATTGAAGCGAAGTAAACCCCCGAAAATGCAAAAGTCAGAATTAAAAAAAAACTAGCACATAAGTTTCTGAGACAAAACATAAGTCAGAAAGGGACTGTGGGTAACACACGGGAACAATAACGAACACAACAACATTGGGTTAGGAAGATTTCAAACAAAAAAAACTTCAAACTGTTATCGAATCAATTGGCATCATATTGTCTCTTTTGTATATTATCAACGTTCTTAAAATATAATTTAAATTTAAATTTATTACGAACGCGTTCTATTTTCGAATTCGGGTAATATTGTACGGAACCCATCGTATATAAATCTTGACCGCTTTTAAAGAAATATTGAAATTTAATTTAAAAAAGAAAAATCGGTACTTATCGAGAAACGTTGCAGAATTAGGAGCTTTAAAAAATTAATTTCATAACGGTGGATTTATAAAAAAAAATTAATAAATTAAAATTTAATGTAAATTTTTATTGAAATATAAAATATAAAAAAATAATAATAATACAGAAATAAATACTTTGTATCAATCAAATTGACACATCTATGTTTAAACACAGATCTTTAAATTAACGAAATAATATAGAAACATTTATAACTCAATTTTCTAGTATTATGCGAGTTATAATATACAGATTATATATTATACAGCGACCCTTTGTCAATGTGTGAGTATATGAGCTCTGTGGCCGGTCGTGACTATATATTCATATATGTTAAGACTAAGATTAATATTGGAGGTTAATATTAAGAGTCGGGTTCGCACGTAACCTTTACCTGACATTCTGGACCACAGTGTTTGAACTCGACATCGTTAAGGCTGACTGTTCAATGGATACGTAGCGTTAAATAGTATAGCTGAGCCATTATATAATTCGTAGCGACAGTTCATAATCGAAATCAATGCTAATTACTTATATATTAAGTTTTAGATGTTTCGGCAAATGAGGAATCAAAATCATATGAATGTTGTCTTTCGTCATTTTTCATTTTTATTTTTAAATATGTCAACTAAAATATTTAATAAATGGCAACTTTCAAGGTATTGCCAAAATCATAATTTTAATATTTAATTGACTTTAACTCATATAGATATGTATATCCACTAACGACGGCGCACCCCTCCACGTTAAATTATCGACATTTTAATTAAACAACTCAACAAATACAGTCTAATTTGTATTATTTAATTGTCTTCTCTGTAGTCCATGCAAAATAAAACATCTCATAAGCGTGACGTCACTCAAACTAACGCACGCCATATTTAAACGTGGACGAGTTTTCTTTCACGTGAATATACTAATTAACTAAATGAAAATTAAGGACATTAAAACAAAAGCAGACAAATTATATACAATTTCAATAAAATAATTCGACTGAAATATTGCTAATGATATCGCTACGTATCATGTGAACGATCAGCCTAATATTAATTCTAGGTCATAACACTAAGTGCGTACATGCATTTTAAGAAACAATATGTGCGAACACCATATACAAATATATACACATAATACACACGTCATGTTTTAACGAACATTACCATTGTATACATATTTGAACAATTTTTTAATCGTACTGCAAATCATATTCGACTACAAATATATATGTAAATATATCTATCTATAATATTTATAATAGCATAAACCTCCCCCTATATCTGGAATGTTCCTTTTTCATTTAACACTAGCGACCCGACCCGGCTTCGCACAGATTCAATGCTATATATGTACATAATAATAAATATACTACAGAATTTTACTAGTTTCTTTACTATATTGTCCATGTATTTCTTTACGACACCACATTAGAAACTTCTAAAATAATCAGTGTTTCTTTTCTACATTGTCTATGTATCATATACAAAAGCCTTTCCCTCGAATCAGTCTATCTATTAAAAAAACCGCATCAAAATCCTTTGCGTAATTTTAAAGATCTAAGCATACATAGGGACAGACAGCGGTGAGCTAGTTTGTTTTATACTATGTAATTATAATGATGATATAATGCGCATATATGCAACGCAGCTACATTTGTAACAGTATTGAAACATTATCGCGTCAGAAACGTTACTTATAAGAATTGTACTAAAATTAAATCCCAAAATTAAACAATCATTGCGAACAAAGAAGCTTGACTTCTAAAAATAAATAAATAATGAAACCCTTTGAAAGTAATAACCCGTTCGTTACGATGTAATTATATTTAAGTAACGATCGTAATCTCGAGCTAAAATGTAACGGTCTGAGGGTACTAAATTTTTAAAACGTTTATAAATTAAGAAGGTAGGTTGAATACTTTCGGAATATTCTGAAATAAACGTATTTTAAATTTGCTAACATAGTAATAAACATTACAAATTTGTATTACGAATACGAATGAAATTATGCTTATGGAAATCTTAAAATTTATTTGGTGAAACTGGACGCGATAATATTAGGTACATATTGCATTGAAACTTTCTTTTCTTTCCAATGTAGATATACGGCCTCTTTATTGAATTATTTAGGCACGATACGTATAAAAGTATCGTAAGTATCAAAACTGCGTTTGTACTTCAAAGTGTATTAATTTTATATATCATTGATCTTAATTTGTCACTACAATAGTCAATATAGAGAGGTAATCGAATTAAGATTAATCAAATCTACATTCGTATATATTAAAATACCTAACTTACATAAATAAAGTCATATTACAAATTTTGTTTGTAACCAAACATAATAAATATTATATATTTAATTAAACCAATAAAACCTTTTTTTTATGAATACCGCTGTAAGTTATACGAAATAAATTAACAACAAAATAATATCAATCAAAATCAGTTCCAACGCTAAATTAATTTAAACTAAAAAAACTCTTCGTAAAAGTAATCATAGCCACGACTGGATATCGTGTTATAATAGAAAAAATACTATCAAGAAAAAAAAATTATAAAAAAAACATTTAATAGTAAATTTACTCAAAAAAAGTATTTACGCTATTACGTAGATAAAAAAAAACATGTAAAAAAGCTCACTCATTTTGAATTCCCAATAATCAATATAGGTAGTAATATTTTACTTAGTAATAATCTCAACATGACATATTTATTTGACGTGCAGTACGAATACGAGTACTATTTCTCAAATAAAAACAACCAATGGTAGTGTTTGTTAAGACAAATATAAAAAAAACAAAACGTTGACAGATCATTCCAAAACATTCCAAATAATATAAACGACAATAATTTTAATAAGCGAGGTATAGGGCTGTGTGTAATTATTATTAATGGATATGTATGTATGTAATTAATTTTATGAATATATCTAGATAAAACATTCATAATACCTTTATAAGGACACTCCAATCACTCTGATTTCATTTATTTCTCACCAATTATTAAGTGTTTCCATTTAATATATCACAATTTTCATGTACTTATATCTTAGTTCGATATCGTTTCACGAATATAACGCAAACATCAGGGTTCAAATACCAAAATAATAATGGGACAGTTATCAATGTTAGATAATTATATTATATTAATAATTGTATAAATCAATAATAAATTAATATCATCTATATAAATACATATTACTCCAATGTTAGTGCAAACAACAATTCACTCGTTGCTCAAGGTATATATGCAATATCTCTGACTGAAAAATATAGTATCGCTATGACAATAGTAACGCATATTAAAATTACCTCTTGAGTTCTGCCCTTGTTGTGTCTCGGCCTAGGCCTGTCTGGGACCGGTCTGGGCACAATAGGGGGCACCGGTCTGATCGTGGAGCCGTTACAAGGCTGGCTAGTTTGGCCCTTCTTCTGATTGGACGATAGGGTCAGTTTTAATTTGGCCTTGTCGTTGCCCTCGGTGAATCGAATCGTGCTAGTGTGGAAGTCTTGAGTGACGTTCGCGTCGTTCTTTGTGATGTTACTTATAAAGTGTGCCGTCGAGGGCGCCGGTATCGACCTCGGGGGAGGCGCGGGCGCATCGGACAAATCTACTAGTTTCCTTGTCGATATGATTGGGTAACGGAGTGGGGGGTGGGGACGTTCCGGTAACCGGGGTGGGGGGCATGGTGACAGGGTTTTCTGCAAAATAAAATATCGAATAATGTGCCACGGTGCCCCTAGGAGCTGTCATTCGCATACATTTACACGTGATACAAGCTTAACACGTAAAGCGACGTCCAACGATAGGCAACGCAAGACGGGGTGACTCCTTGAACCTTGCGGTCAAACGTCAAAGACACCCCATCGCGGTATACGATTCTCATAACTTTTGACACTATAAACTGATGACGGGTGAAAGTAACTGACACTACGAATCTACATAGTGATATTTACACCGAGACTTGCCCATACTAAGAGTATGTATCAAAAGCTATGATTATTAAAGCGTTTCCGATACGAGCATTCAGCGTAACGGTCGAGAATTTGAAGTTGCGGTACATTTTACTTATTAGTACTTAAAATATGAACAAATTCAATGAGATTCACTCTTGAATAAAAATACTCCGATTATTGGAGAAACAATTTTGACGGAAAAAAACTTGTACCGTTTGTCCAAATTCACAGACCAAATAAATACAAGGCGTTCAATAATACGTAATACTCACGGCTTTGTCGGGGAGGCTGATTTCAGAGTTGAGAGCACTGCCGGGGAAACTATCGCGACGCTTATTCGGAAAGAGAAACTCCATCTCCGTTAGGAGATCTAGCGGTAGAGTCGGGGGTGGCTCGCGAGGTGGCATGTCATGAGAGGGGGAGGATTCGGAGGAATCGGATGAAACTGGTGTGGCTGAGCCGCATGAAAACCTGTCAGAACAAATATCAGTCACACCATATATCGACCACTTTAGAAATATTTATCTCCACTACAAAACTTGGAGAAGAGAAAATTTGGAGAATAGCACCACTGATATATTCTAGCACGAATACCAATCATTAGCCAAATTATAGCTAAACATAGCGTACGGATAGCTTAAGAAATACGAAATTGAAACACGACATCAATATTACTTACGCTTTATAGCTGCGCTAAGAAATATAAAATTATATTAAATTGAAAAATTTAATTAATAAATTACACTTGAATCCTAAATAATCCGAGTCACGCAAATTCATTTTAAACGATTGTATGATCGGGGAATGCTTTAAGTGTACCATTGCAATGGTCACACACAGAATCTAATTAATATATTTAATTAACCCATATAGGCTCAGAACCGTCACTACCATTCCCATATGGTGTATAGGATCATTCTGTAGTCCAATCTTTTACATCATATATAATATTATAAATATGGATAAGAGTTTATCTATATATTACTTCGTTATTCTTTCACGTTGCCCTCACACAAGATCAACGTCACACAGGCCGGAGCACGAGCAAATGCGTGGTCAAAACAAAAATAAATGCAAAAAAATGTACCACCAACATTGGGAACTAAGATGTTATATCCCTTCTGCCTGGATATTGCTACTCGGCAGTAGAACATCTGACGAGTGGGTGATACCCAGACGTCCTAGCTGAAATCCCTAACATTAAGTCACGAAAAATTTCGTAACGGTTTCACTATATAAGTAAAAAACAATTACCTGCTATCGTCAGTGGTGTTTATGGAGGATGGCCGTGAACCTGTTTTGGGCATTTTATTCTTCAAGCCGCGCACAGCTGACTTCATATTTTTACCCCCTTGTCGGACCTAGGGAAAGATGCTCGAATTATTAAAAATATTAAATGATATTTTCAATATTGCAACATTCGGATACACAGAAATATATATATCATTTTCAATACCCAGATAATTAAACATTTTATTAGAATCAGTATTTACATAATGAAAAATTATTAATGTGTCATTGCTTGAAGTTTTAAGGAAAATAACAAATTGTGATGAAAGCAAATTGTGCAAGATTTTTTTCCCACATAAACATATAAAGTGTTACTTGAAAATAATATAATTGTTACCTTTAAAAGGTAATTACTCTAAACTTACCCCAGTAGCGTGCGAGGACGTATAAAGTAGATAGTGCAAGAGATAACGAATAATACTCATACAAAAGCGTGCACAGTACACGAGACCCAGGTGAAAACATTTCGCGGTTGAAACGTTGCATTGTGTTAAAAAAAATGTTACACTTTTTCAACATTACACGAGCATACCATTAAACACACACATACACAAACATTTATGTGTATTTGTGTGACGACTGTGTTTTTCTATATGTTTATGACTTACAGAACATAAGATATATACGAATTATAACCAGATAGTTCTTGTTCATTGTCATTGGGGACCATTCCTAGAGGTTTTAAGGGTGCATCTCGAGAAAACCTCGGCTTTTTCAAATTATTTTAACATTGAGTATATTTTTGATATTTTCAACTATCGAAACTTTTACCAACCATCTTGGAAGGAAACATAAGACATGGTCGAAACTACTCCCCTCCCTAAACCCCTTATATTTTTAATAAATTTTAAAAACAACAAACTGATAAAGGATTAAATTCATACAGCCATGCACTGTACGAACCTTACAATAATATCTTTGTGTCTAGAAATACTTTTTATGTTATAGTTTAATTAAAGAACAAAAATATTTTATAGACTTAAATTCAAATTCAGAACAGTTTCTTTTTGTGTATACTTACTACCCAATTAAATCACATGCAATAAATACTTACACATACATTGA
This sequence comes from Vanessa cardui, assembly GCF_905220365.1. Classification (NCBI taxonomy): domain Eukaryota; kingdom Metazoa; phylum Arthropoda; class Insecta; order Lepidoptera; family Nymphalidae; genus Vanessa; species Vanessa cardui. The sequence continues at coordinate 1,730,860 of NC_061154.1, read as the reverse complement.
AACCCAGTGCAACGATAGACTTAAGACTTTATATAATTTCGATTATCGCACTATATTCACTAATTTGTGGAATTTTTTAAATTAATAGCTTGCTAATATTCTACTTAATATTCTACTTTTAATCAAAACTATAATAAATATAAAATAAATACATATATGTATAATTAATTAATATATATAAAAGAAAATGACTACTATATCCATTTTCCAAAACGCTGTCAGTGTCAAAAATAATTTGGCTGTATCTAAATTCTCATTGGTCGGTGGCAGGTCACGACGTCATCGACAACCAATGAGCGTTTAGCATGGCATATCAGTTAGTCTGACTCAAAATATAAAATAAAAGATAACTGGAGCGCGCGAAACATAAACAAATACAAAATCAAAAGCGAGTACAAATTACAACAAGACATGTCTTTCATCAATAGTTCGTTCGATTTTGTATTCGTTTTTGTTGCTTCACTTTATTGTTGCGAGCGCTCCATTTGATCTTTGCTCTTTTATAATCTGAGATTTGACGAGGTATATTAAAATGTGAATTAGGGAATTATGTATATATAGTAACATCGATGCCCAAATATTGTATTGTAAATAATACTAAATAAATAAACATGCAATGAGAATAAACATATACATAAAAAATATATATACTAAAACAATATCAAAAATAAATTACTACATGATAAATACACTAAATACAGATACATCGGATGTAAATATAATATACAAATAATAAATTTTCACATATAAATACTCTTCTTGATTTGTTTTATAACGATACAAGATATTATAACTACACCCTGTATTATTCCTCTACAAAAGCTGATTATGTTTCATGAAATTAATTTATACAAAATGTAAACAAGCTATTTAGACCATAATTATATTCGAAATAATTTATTAAGAACAACGAATGATGCTTTCGTTCCGAGAACACATTCTATCTATCAAAACTTGAATGAATAAATGTTTATTCAATCACGCAAGAACGATTGAATGTATCTGAATGAAATTTGGAACAGAGATCGATTATAATTATACTATCGATATATTTTCTTATTCGCACCTACGTCTCTCACATTATAGCATCCGTGTATTACGGCAGCTTTTTAAGTGTAGGTATACTAATATTATAAACGTGAAAGTAACTCTCTCTGTTTGTTCGTCGGTCTTATACGACCAAACCGCTGAACCGAATTTGATGAAATTTGTTATGAAGCAAACTTGAACTCCATGGAAGAACAAGAACAGGCTATTTTTGCCTGACATGGCAGATACCCCCTTAGACGCGAGCGAACCCGCGGACAACAACTAGATTTTAATAAACGCGTTTGCACTGAAATAACGACGACCTCCATGGTCGAGTGGTGTGTACACCGGTTTTCATGGGTACGCCACTCTGAGGTCCCGGGTTCGATTCCCGGCCGAGTCGATGTAGATTACCATTAGTTTTCTATGTTGTCTTGGGTCTGGGTGTTTATGGTACCGTCGTTACTTCTGATTTCCATAACACAAGTGCTTCAGCTACTTACATTGGGATCAGACTGAGAGAGTTACATGAATGTGATGTTGGCTCATATTTATTATTATTATAACGTGACCTAATTTATTAAGTTATGGTCTGTAACGCGTCCAAATCAATTTTCATATTGAAATAATCGACTCAGAATATCGATATTTAGCACATGTCTACATTATGTAAAAACTAATTAAAATACAACAATAATAAAAAAAAAAAACATTCCACTAATTAGTGAATAACGTGACGATATCTTATGAACATTCATGGTTCACTCACCGTTTTCACAGCCGATTGTACCGCGGGGTTCGCCTGCAAATATTAACAATTTAAAGCGTATAAAAAACCCATGTACTTACAGCATGCAACATAATTACCGACAACACAACACGCATTTACCATACAGTACACAAATTTCATTAACCATAACGATAGAATTTGTACGTCACGAGGTGAATCAACAGCTGCGAAGATTGATAGTACCGTTGTCATAACAGTTACTGACACTAGGATAAAGATTCTAACTTGTGATACTTGATCATGTGAATGTTTTGCTGCCATTACCGGACTTATCTTTGGCTTGTATGCAAAGTTACCTTATAATTTAACAAATGGTTTAAAACTTCTATAAGAACGCAATCGAATGGCAATTTTGTATCTATTTTGTAAACTGTACCGTACAAACAATACAGTAAAAAATGCTGATGTTTAGTAAAAATATAAAACGCCAAAATTTATATGTAATGTAGAATTAGGCACCGGCATTTATGAGCCCGTGGATGTTGTAAATTATACAATAAAAAACGATACCGTAATATCTATTTTTCCCTATATAGTTATTATAAATAGGAATATACTTTTGAAATGATATTTCAGAGTGGCATACTTGCAATGATTCTGTATAACGTTTTCGACACAAAATCACATATGTTGAAAAAAAGAACTTGTAATATAAAATATAACATTAAAATATAATCAATTTGAAGCCATTACATTTTATAATTCACATTTCACGAGATCATAAACTAAAATTCTTAAAGGATTTATAAAAAAAGCTTTAATGATATTACTTTTCAAAATATAAAACAAAATACTATCACAAATTCTCGCTTTTGTACAAATTCTATCGATACGATAACAGATTAAATTAAAATATTATTAAATTAGCACTAAACACAGGCTGAGGCATATTTTTTTGTTTAGCAGGTTTTCAAAGCACACCCGCATTGCTAAGCTGATTAACGGCCCAACTGTTAAAATATATAAATAATAATAAATAACAATCTTAATATAATACTACTAATATTATAAAATAATAATTCAATTATAAAATAATAGTATAAAGATAACAACAAAACTCCAAAAACGTGTCCATGTGTTCGAACTAATATCAAAACGTATTGTATTTTACTTTATTTATTATTTGATTTTATTTATACTTCATATATATCTCGTATTAAGATACAATCAATATTTTAGTACGAAGCAACGAATTTGATCATATAAGCATGCATTTTTTAAATCATTTAATTTATATATTGATCTGTAAGTAGAAAAACAATGGTATCTCTCCAATTTCGCCTCGAAGATAATCACATTATACGTATATATGTATACAAGTTGCCAAGGTATCCGTTTCTATAATAAAATTCCGCAGACATTTTTAACTTTGCCGTATCGTAAATTCAAATCGTTTGTAAATAAATACATTGGTAAAAAAAGGCGTATTATTCGATACAAGATTTTGTAGATGATAAAAAGGCGTGGAATTAATACCTGTTGACTTCCAAGCAGGATATATTAATTTAAATAATTGTATTTAACTAACATGACTCTGTATTTTTTAAATGTTAAGAAAGAGTAACTACTGAGTTTCTTGACGGTTCTTCTCGGTAGAATCTACTTTCCGAACCGGTGGTAGCTTCACTTATTGTAAAATGACGATTCAAAAGTGCTTGTAAAAGCCTACTTGAATAAAGTTTATTTTGATTTGATGTATAATATATGAGAAAAAAATATATTTCAACAATAATGTATACGTCTACTTATTATAGTTGGCAACCCTGACCGATGGCATTAGATACCATTAAATTACCACTCACAAATCATGAAACGATGCATATTATTACTAAGCGATAATTAATTTATCAATGTTACTTTTATATTAATATTTAAATCATATTAGAATATTATTTTATTTATATGTTTAGTAGATATCTCTTGGTTAGTGGTTTTATACATCTAGTCATTGGTGTTGCAAGAATTATAAACCATTCCTTACATCACCAACGCCACCAACCTTGGGAACTAAGATCTTTGGTCCCTAGTGCCTGTAAATACACTGACTCACTCACATCAGACCGGATAACAACTACACTCAGACGAATTTAGTTCATTCTTAAATCTTAAATTAGTTATTTCATAATAAACATTTGGCAGAACAATCAATGTAAATAATATTGCTAATAATGATAATTATATTTTCTCATTAGCAATAGATAGAGGTATGATTAATCAATATCAAATCTTACCAATGAATGGCCTCAAAGAATATATAAATCATGTATAAATCACTCTTAATTGTTAGTAACTTAAGGTTCAAATTTTTTTGACACTAGAGACAAAGAAATGACTTTTTCATAATAAAATCCAAAACAAATTTGGAATATGTTACAAACTACAGTACTGACATTAGTGTCAGTATCCTTACGAATCTATTGTTAGATTTGGTTTTTTATTAAACATTTTAAATATTTTTATAGCTAGCTTTTTAAAGATGAAATTCTATGAATATAAAATGTAATTACATTTATTTATACATAATTAGCAGGCGACCCTGCTAATGGGCCACCTGATGGTAAGTGGTCATCTTCACCCATAGACATTAGGGCTTAGATTTATTGACCAACCTTATTACCGATAATTCCACCAACCATGGAAACTAAGATGTTATGTCTTGTGCGTGTAGTTACACTGGCGCGCTCACCCTTCAAATCAGAACACAGCAATACTGAGTATTGCTATTTGGCAGCAAATACCTGACGAGTGGGTGGTACCTAACCAGACGGGCTTGGATATAGCCCTACCAAAAAGTACTAAAATTTCCATACAAAAGTATACATTGAGTTCATTGTGGGTTGTTCTTGATAGAGTATATTACATACACATAAATATTACAAAGATTTTCATTGAAAATTTGCTTAACGCAATAGCCTGACATGACATCGTATGTATATATAAAAAGTATAACTAATACCATAAATGCGAAAGTTTGTGAGGATAGCAGTATTTATGTTTGTTACTCTTTCACGAAAGAATACTGAACAGATTTTGAAGAAATTTTACAGTAATATAGGTTATACATCAGACTATTCTGGTGTAGAACCCATATTACTGTACCTATAAATAAATAACCTATAAATTGTATCCTATGTACTAGCACATAGGATACAATTTTTAATGATTTTATATAATTTGTTCATAATATAATTTAAAAAGATACATATCAACTAGCCGTGCGAAGCCGGGTCGGGTCGCTAGAAAATAAATATTAATACAAAACACGAACTATTCCATAAATCACCTTATCTTTGACGGTTTTGAAGAAGGCACCACCCTCCTTCTTGACGGTCTTGGCCCAGTCCCGGTACTGCTGTTTCAGCTTCTGACCGCTCCCGGTGCTGACTTTCTCTGCGTAGTTGTTGCATTCGACTTCGAATTCGTCGTTGAAGCCGCGACCGGAGTTAAGCAACTCGAGCCTTTCGTCTATGAACTGTTGGGTACACAACGTGTTGCATGACTTAATCTCTTATGAAAACTATTTTGTCTTCATTACATAGTATAAAACAAAGTAGCTTGTCCGCTGTCTGTCCCTATGTATGCTTAAATCTTTAAAATTATGCAACAGATTTTGATGCAGTTTTTTTTAATAGATATAGTGACATTGACAGTATAGTAGTATGGCACCCGTGCGAGCCCGGGAGGGTCGCTAGTTACTATAAAAGATTTGCCTGTTACTTATTTCAGAGTTTTGTCAATTTAAATTTTTTGTTTAAACGTTCTCTTAAAATATTAATTCATACGGTAAAATAAAATTGAATTGAACCAAGCTCTTCCTTTTATTTTTACCTTACCTCCACAAACAATATATTTATGTATTTATTTTATAATTAGTTAGTTCCTGGCTTCGCACGAGTGCAATATATACATAGTAATATTGGAATGTCTGTTTGTAATATTAAAGTAACCGTTTTTTATTAAATACATTTGTATATATACTAAAATAACTATATTTTTAATTTTGTCTATCTATGTGTTTATTACGGCTAATCTATGGAACGTAAGGACCGATTTTGACGAGACTTCCACCAACAAAAAGCTAATATTATAAGAAGTAACTTAGGCTACAACAAATACTTTTCTAATAAATTCAATCTCGCACGAAATCGCGGACACAGTTAGTTTTCAATAAGAATATCACGATTTTTATAGATATCATGATCATAGATATCACGATTCTTACTTATTAATAATCTATATTTAATAGATAGATATAATAAATAAACAACAAAAATACTTTAAGAACTAGTTCGCTGATGCACTGTGAATCGCTTTTTGCTATGATACGGTCGTTTGCCCAGCAGTGGGAATGTCATTCGAATTTTTTACACATAAATATCTATCCATCTCACCTGCTGGAATATTTGCGATTGGAGAATCTTCCGCAGAAACGGCTGCATGTTCTTCCTCGTCCTCACAAACGCCTCTGGATTGAATGTTATCAGTTGACCCTTTTCGATCCTGGAATATAAATTTATATCAACATTATCAAAAAAGCAACACAAATTCCCGTTTAAGACTGCATATATTTCGTTACTGGAAGTTTGTGAGAGGCTATGTCTTGAATTCGATCGCTCGTGCAGTGCGAAGTGACAAGTCGAAGTATCACGGAGCAATTGACACGATACTCAGTACTGCAAGGGGTTAAATAAAATAAGCACTCAGGACTCATTTGTTCATAACGCGATTGAATAACGATCGCTATAATTTCAATATACATTGTAGCGCTGCAACGCGTTTACAGCCAGAAATTTCATTATTAACAACAATGGAAACGAATATACTAATTATTTCAATCACGAAGTGCAACTTTAGAGTGTTATATTGAGGAATTTACTTGTTAGACACTGGGTAGGTAGCCACTCATCAGTTATTCTACCGCCAAACAACAGTACTCAGTATTGTTGTGTTCCGGCTTGAAGGGTGAGCCAGTGTAACTACATGCACAAGGGATATAATATCTTAGTTCCCAAGGTTGGTGGCGCATTGACGATTTAAGGAATAGTTAATATTTCTTACAGCGTCATTGTCTATGGGTTATGGTGACCACTTACCATCAGGTGGCCCATATGCTCGTACGCCAACCTATAACATAAAAAAGGTATCTTACATTTGGTTTGGTATTTAAATTCTATCAAGAACTGTGATCGGTAATCAACCTTTTTCATCAATACTAGCGACCCACCTTGGCTTCGTACGGGTGTAATTCTGATCTATACATTTAATAAAATTGGAGTGTCCGTTTGTAATATTGAAAAAGCCTTTTTTATAAAATGCATATGTGTTTATACACGATACATATACCAAAATAACATTTTTTTACAATTTTTGTCGGTCTGTCTGTCCGTCTGTTTGTTTCGCTAATTTCTGGAACGGCTGAACAGATTTTAATGGGACTGACTTTCACTGGCAGATTACTGATATAATAGGGAGTAACTTCAAACGCGTATAACGCCCTACTAGTACTAAACTTTATTTATATACGACGTCATATTAGAAACTTCTAAAATTATCATTGTTTCTTTACTAGATTGTCAATGTATTATATACAAAAATCTTCCACTCGAATCACTCTATTAAAAAAAACCGCATCAAAATCCTTTGCGTAGTTTCACAGAAAAACCGCCTTTATTTATACTATGAAGTGATAATCTGTACTGGTTTCAGACTGGGCTTAACTCGTATGTCGGGAATAGCAAGTATTTCAAAATACAACATACATCAGTGCCAAACAATCAGATCAGTATATCCAACCTTATAAACTTGTAATTCTATAATAAGATTGCTTTATAATATGCAGCATATAATATTAGATGGCAAGTGTGTTTATGAGCTGAGATGGTTAGAACGCGTGTATCTTAACCGATGATTGCGTGTTCAAACCCAGGCAAGCCCCACTTTATATGTGCTTAATTTGTGTTTATAATTCATCCCGTGCTCGGCGGTGAAGGAAAACATCGCGAGGAAACCTACATGTGTCTAAATTTCAATGAAATTCTGTCACATGTGTATTCCACCAACCCGATTGGAACAGCGTGGTGGAATATGTTCCAAACCCTCTTAATGGGAGAGGAGGCCTTAGCCCAGCAGTATAAAAAGTGTGTTTATTCGTAAATAACTACGTCAATCATTCATATAAATAACTATTTAGCCGAAATACGTTTACAAGGAATGATATCCTGATATTAATTACTCGTAGTTAAAAATCAAGGTAACTTCTATTGCAGTGGGGTTAAGACAATATATAATTAACTAGATATAAATAAAATAACTAACACTTACACTTATAAAAATGTCATCATTTCTATACATTTGTGGACATATTCATGACTATTATCGAATTTGAAGCGATACATTAGTCAGGGCAATTTTTATGAGCATTATTATATAAAAAGAAACTTAAGGAAATTTCTTAAAATTACATACAGTAAACTGCTAAGATTACTGAATTATTTTGCAGTTGAATATGATTTTAGTATCAAACAAATATAGTTGTCTGCAAGCCCTTTTAAGTAACTATCACCTATTCATCACCGTCAAGCAGCTTCTGTCAGTGTTATTAAGTGTGTGCCAGTGTAAAGGGCGAGTAATCCACACTGGCTTACAAAACATACAATAAACATAACATCTTGGTTTCAAGGCGAATTGACGATGTTAATTTAATATTTCTAACACTATCAAACTTTCAATCAATGCAGTAGTATTCACCAGTGATTTTATATCCCCATGTTTTATAATCAAAAAATCACCGCCGCCAGTTCAGTGATCACAAACGTGATGTTAATATTTAAAAATAAAACACTACGATTCGAATTGACACTAACAAGAGTTAAATTGAAATCACAGATAACCAATTAGATATCAATAAGTGTTATAACGTGTATTTTCTCGGACGCAAAACAAAGTTCATTCACGATGCAATTTATCATTGTATAAATTTTTTTATATTGTTGTATTTGAAGCTCCATAGATAGGGCTTGGTCGTATACAACTTTCTGAACCAACTTTACGTTGACTTGACTTGATAAGCGAGTCTATCGAAATCCAATTTATTAGTTTATATTAGTTCCCTCAACCGTATCAATCAATCTCTTTCGTGTCTTCTCCATCTTACGTGACATCGGCAAAATAATCGGTGCTCTGTCTGCACAACTAAAACTAAACTAAGAATTGATTTGAATTGACCGCCATCTAAAATTCTTACAATGATCATCCCATCTTTCTACGTATAATAAACGCTAATAATAAATAAACATAAGCGTAATATATATAGTATGTACATTACATAGTACATACATATAAGAATAGATACATTATTACCATAGCTGACAAGTGCTTGAGTCAATAAGGGAACTATTTTATGCAATCAAAACATTATCAAGCGTGCCGGTTGTGTCCTGGCGTTGAATACATCGAGTTGTTATACGTGATATATTTATACTTGAAATAATTGTTTCCATTTTTGAATTCGAATTTCGAATTATCCAACAATGATAACCGTTATTTTTAATTAAGAATACTTCGATAAGGAACCTCAAAATATACTAAATCAAAAAAGGTTGTAAGTAAAGATTAAAACAATTTTGGAAGAGTAAATTTAATTTCAAATTCGAAATTTAAATTAAACCGAGAATTACTGATTATAAACATAGTATTCTACAATACATATTGTTAAAAATACTGTTTGAAAGCTAACTCACTTTTTTTATCTATCTATAATATTAAATATCATCCATAGATTATAGGCCTATGTATTTGACAGATATAGGAGAAAAACAATCGTACTGGAGATTAGATAAATGTTACCAAATTACTTTCATTTATTTATCTTTTATTTTAATTATATTCGGAGTCTTTATTATACAATTATATAATATTAACCTCAATTTACAACGGTACCATAAGACTAATCCAATAGGAAGCTTTTTGGTATAGTATGAAATAAGGATGGATATATCACGTCACAGGAACAATAACATCAATATTAATATATAAAAGTAAAGTAAAAGTAACAGCCTGTAAATTTCCCACAGCTGGGATAAGGCCTCCTATTTCATTAAGGAGAGGGTTTGGAACATATTCCACTACGCTGTTCCAATGCGGGTTGGTGGAATGCACATTTGGCAGGACTTCGATAAAATTAGACAAATGCAGGTTTCCTCACGATGTTTTCTTTCAGCGAAGATGAAGAGCTCGAGATGAATTATAAACACAAATTAAGCTCATATATATAGTGGTGCTTGCCTGGGTTTGAACCCGCAATCATCGGTTAAGATTCACGCGTTCTAACCACTGGGTCATCTCAGCTCTCAATATATTAATATATATCAGAGCTATAAACAAAAAGGAATACCAATATATTGGTGGAACTGTGTGAGGGCTATGGATTGGAGGTATGATGTCTCCTGCATTTCATTCATGTTATGAGCATTTGCTCATGCAAAAATCCCTTAATAATAAAGGTTAGCCCTATAGTTTCTTATAAACAGATAATGTTGTTTTTTATTATCAGCCGGTGTGTATCACCACAACACTATTTTTTATCAGTGCAAAAGCAACCCTTTTGGAAGCCTATTGGAATTTCTAGCTTGACGATAAACGGCAAAAATGTCCAACCCAGTCCAATCCAATTGGGTCCTTTACATATACAGCAACTGTTTATAGTTATTGAACCGTTTTATACATTTAAAAAATATGCCTGTGTACATTTTGTATGCTATGGTTGATGTCGACATTCGTCCGACAAGTATGACAAAAGTATTGGTATATATGTATACTGATTTTTGTCATAGCGGCGAATCTCAAAGGGAACCAGCATCATCAACAATTCTTTATTGACATTATAATACCTATTATAACATGGTATAGTTTTGTAAGAAATAAATAATGTTAAATTATCTTTTCCTCTATACTACATGTACCCAATTCAATTTATTTGTTTATTTTACTGGCATGCCAATGATTTTCCATATCAATAACACTACATTAGCATTAAAATTTGTTCGTTTGTATATATAAGGTAATCTCTGGTAATAATATTCGAATTCTAAAAAAAATACTAGTAATTGACATTATTCCAGAGTTCTTTAAAACCAGTTCATAGTCGATCGGGTTTTTATAAGGTATAGTACGACACAACTTAGATGTAGCATCGGCAAAATTCATAAAACCGATCACATCCGACTTAAGTACACTCTCCCAAATCATCAATATTTATTTCTTATGTGAATCCTTACACAAACGTAATAACTTGTTATATCATATGACCTAACATATTCGTCAGTTTGACACGTCGATTTCACGAGAATCTATAGCGACGAATAGCGTCGAATGGCGCGATAGGGAGCTTTTTCTATTGGTTGTGTGAATCGTCAGTAATCGGTTTCAATGCATTTTCCGATGCTACATCTAAGTTGTGTCGTACTATAACTTGATGTGCGACGGATAAAATTATATCACATAGGCAGCGTAAGAGCGTTAGGTATTAACTAACAATCAAATTTAAGGTGAGACGAATGATCATATTTATATTGGTTATGTAAATCCGCAGTAATCGGTTTAAGTGAATTTGCCGATGCTACATCTAAGTTGTGTCGTACTATGTGTTTGTATATTCTTACCTGATAGCATCTCTGTAGCCGCCAATCAAACAGACGAGCGCACGCAGAAACGCCCTCGATACGGCGTCACCGAGTGCATTTTTATCACTTAAAGCCTTTTTTAAACTCGCTACCTAAAACAGAAGTATTATATTAAATAAACAATATTTTTTTAATTACATAAACTTACTTCAATCATAACTAAGAAATTAAGAATTATTTGGAAGCATACAATTAGGCAAAGCAGGTAATTTCCTAAATATAGAACTTTATATAATCTTTTAATTGATTATTTGTCCCTTTTGAAATTAAACACATTGATATCTTTAATAAATTTGTATTAGCTTTTGGAAATAAACTATCAAGTTAACATTTTAAAGTAAAAATTTGAAAGTCTAACCATTTATTTATTTCTGTTAAAATAGAAGACAACTATAAAATATTTTTTTTAAATCATCTAAGTGCATATCTGTATTTGACTTTTATATTTTGAAAAGTGTTTATGCTTTTTGCCTTGATTACTGATTAATTGTTTATTCAAAAAACAATTGAAAAAGATGGAAGTCTCCTGTCATGTTGCTTATGGAATATCCACTTGACCATATAAAATCTACTTATAAATAAAAATAATAACATTATATATTGATTGGGAGCATATTACACAGTACTAATTTAAAGCGGATAAGTCAATACATGTGTGATAGGGGCACAACCGACATATATATATTTCTGTGATATGTTATCTTTATAGCCGACCAGAAGATAAATTATGAATAAAAATTCAGCATTTGAAAATTAATTGGAGCTTGCCCGGATTTGAACTCACAATCATCGACTAAGGTTCAAATTGTAACTAGAATACATGAATCAGACTCTGTGAATCACGACTAGTCATGCATTAAAAAAGAAACCATTGACATAACCTTGTAACAGCAGCGTATGGTTACAAAGATATCATTCACTAATATTTATATTCTTACAATTTCATTTCAAGTATTTATTGTAAGGTATTATTCGATACATAACTAAACTATTTATAATAATATTTTTATGGTAATATTTTACGTCAATTCAAAGTTACATCTTCCATTAGACCAACAACAACAGCCTGTAAATTCCCACTGCTGGGCTAAAGGCCTCCTCTTCCATTAGGTAGGTACAAATTGGAACATTCTTTTATACCACGAGCTGGGGTATGCGTTTACGTTAGAGATGATATCTGTTCTCGACGCCTCGGCAGCCTTGAAGGACAGGACCTATCGATTATCTGGCTGCGTGTAGACTGCGATGATCATCCGCGAATCTATGCGTGCCTTTATAGGTCCCATAGCGGTAATGCCGAAACCGACCGACTGGTTGAGCACGTCCAAATGGCTACAGATTCCGTGCTTCAGCAGATTCCATCCGCAGAGATCATTATTCTGGGTGACTTTAATGCTCACCACGCAGAATGGCTCGGCTCACGCACCACCGATCATGCGGGTAGATCTGTTCTGGACTTCGCTCTAGCATATGATCTGACACAACTGGTCAACTCGCCAACGCGAATACCGGATGTGGAGGATCATACACCTTCCCTGTTGGACCTTCTGCTGACTTCGCATCCGGATGGCTATCAGGTTATCGTCGATCCCCCTCTGGGCTCGTCTGACCACTGTCTCGTCCGGAGTACAGTGCCGGTTGTGCGGTACTCACGGCCACGCTTTGTTGGGTGCCGCCGAGTATGGCACTACAAGTCAGCAGATTGGGATGGGATGCGGTCTTTTTTTGCATCGTACCCATGGGGGCAGATTTGTTTCTCGCCGGATGATCCGAACGCTGCTGCTGACTCTGTTGCCGATGTGGTGCTTCAGGGTATGGAACTATTCATTCCTTACTCTGCAGTACCCATCGGTGGCAAGTCCCAGCCTTGGTTTGGTCGTTTCTGCAAAACGGCATCACGCCGAAAGTGGGAACGCTATCAAACCTGGGCTAATGCATCTGCGTCTCGTGATGTAAATACCAGCGCATTCAAAAAGGAATATAACTCTGCCTCTAGGTCCCTCAAAAACGTGATTGCTAGGGCGAAGACGGAGTACATTGGCAGAATTGGCGAGAGACTGGTGCGTCTCCCTTCAGGAACACGAGCGTTCTGGTCTCTCGCTAAGGCTGTCTTAGGGAATTTCTGTCAGCCCTCTTTTCCATCTCTGCACAGGGACGGTGAGTCATTGGCCCATACCGCGAAAGAGAAAGCTGATCTTTTAGGCTCTCTCTTCGCGTCGAATTCGACTCTGGATGACCAAGGAAAATCTCCACCAACAATTCCGCGGTGTGATACCACGATGCCGGAAGTTAAATTCCGGCAAAGTGCAGTTCGTAAAGCACTTCTTTCCTTGGACATTCATAAGTCGAGCGGACCCGATGGTATCCCTCCAATCGTGCTACGGACATGTGCTCCCGAGTTGGCACCGGTCTTAACGCGTCTTTTCCGGCAATCCTACACATTAGGCGTCGTCCCGAATTCCTGGAAGACAGCTTTGGTGCATCCGATCCCTAAAAAAGGCAACCGCTCAGACCCGTCCAATTATAGGCCTATAGCCATCACCTCCTTGCTCTCCAAGATAATGGAGTCCCTTATTAACTGCCAGCTCCTGCGGTACCTAGAGGAGAATCAGCTGATTAGTGACCGCCAGTACGGTTTCCGTCGGGGTCGCTCAGCCGGTGATCTTCTAGTTTACCTTACTCATAGGTGGGCTGAAGCAGTTGAGAGCAAGGGGGAGGCATTAGCAGCCAGCTTGGACATAGCGAAGGCCTTCGATCGCGTATGGCACAAAGCGCTTCTTTCGAAGCTTCCTTCCTATGGGCTTCCCGGGAAATTATGCAATTGGATTAACAGCTTTTTGGCAGATCGGAGCATCAAGGTCGTTGTCGACGGTGCATGCTCTGACTTAAAATTCGTCAATGCTGGTGTTCCACAAGGCTGCGTTCTATCACCCACTCTGTTTCTTCTGCATATCAATGATTTGCTGCAAATCGGGAACATTCATTGCTATGCAGACGACAGTACCGTTGACACCTTATACACCGGCCGCGCTAATTTTTCTCGGGAAAACGTCGAAGAGAACCGGAACAAACTTGTGTCTGAAATCGAGTCTTCATTAAACGAAGTCTCGAATTGGGGCCGGCTAAATCTAGTCCATTTCAACCCCAAAAAGACGCAAGTTTGCGCGTTAACCGCTAAAAAAACACCATTTGTCGTATCTCCACGATTTGAGAACATTCCGATAGCCGCTACAGGTAGTATCGGAATACTTGGCGTTGATATTTCGAGCCTCGTTCAGTTCCGCGGTCAATTGGAAGGCAAAGCCAAATTGGCTTCAAAAAAGCTGGGCGTGCTCAGCAAGGCGAGACAGTATTTCACGTCGGCCCATCGCCTAAAACTTTACAAGGCGCAAATTCGGCCTCACATGGAGTACTGCTCTCACCTCTGGGCGGGTGCTCCGCAGTACCAGCTCCTTCCATTTGACCGCATCCAACGTAGAGCGGCTCGAGTTATCGACGATCAAGCCCTTTCCGATCTCCTTGATCCTTTGGCTTTGCGTAGAGATGTCGGATCACTCTGCATCTTCTACCGAATTTTTCACGGGGAATGTTCCGAGGAATTGTTCGGATTAATCCCGGCTGCTGAATTTCACCTTCGGACATCTCGTCAAAATTCTAAGTTTCACCCGCACCATCTTGATGTCCGAAAATCCACAACAGCGCGATTTCTTAGACATTTTCTGCCTCGCACAACCACTTTGTGGAACCAGCTTTCGCCGGCGGTTTTTCCGAACCGATACGACATGGGAACCTTCAAGAAAAGAGCCTACTCCTTTCTCAAAGGCCGGCAACGCACCTGCAAGCCCCCGGGTGTTGCAGATGTCCATGGGCGGTGGTAGTCACTTTCCATCAGGTGAGCCTCCTGCTCGTTTGCCACCTATGCCATAAAAAAAAAAAAAAAAAAAAAAAAAAAAAAAAAAAAGGAGAAGGTTTGGAACATATTCCACCACGCTGTTCCAATGCGGGTTGGTGGAATACACATGTGGCATAATTTCTATGAACTTTGTCACATGCAGATTTCCTCACGATGTTTTCCTTCACCGCTGAACCCGAGATGAATTATAAAGACAAATTAAGCACATGATTCAACGGTGCTTGCCTGTCTCTATATATATTTATATACTTATTCCATTATTATTATTGTTCCAGGATGGTAGCAATAGTGAATAGCTTACCATATCTTGGGGAAGACTGTCCAAGTCATGAAATGGAGATTTCAGCTCATTTGCGTCTACATCCAGTACAACTACATCACCAACTTCCGACATCCGCACTGTCTGAAACCAGAAGACATAATCAAACACTATTCAATTTAAGTTAGTTTTAATAAATGTTTATTAATGTGAAAGTAACTCTTGTCTATCTGTCTGTCTGTAGATCTTTCACGACCAAACCGCTGAACCGAATTTGATGAAATTTGTTATGAAGCAAATTTGAACTTCAAGGAACGACATAGAACACATAAAAAGTGTGAAGCCGTGGGACGACTGCTAGTAGATAACATTTTAACGATAACGGATACGTATCGTATAGGATTATGCGAGTTTCGGATAGTTTCGAATCGGATACAAGATAATTTAGAAATTACAATTAATTATTAAGTAAAAAATAACAAGATAACAATTTGACTTTATATATATTTGTAGGCTATTTAAGACTTTTGTAGATTCTACCAAAAGGAACCGGTGAGAAACTCAAAATTTACCATTTTCTTGACCTTGCCTGACAGACAACATGTATTAACTCTACATTCTTTATCATCTATAATTTATACTAGTGTTGAATAAAAATGCCCTATTTATTAAGATATTTTCAACAGATATGACAGTATAAATCACAAAAAAATTTACATGATTAAAAATGTAATCATTATAATTTTATCATATACATATATGTAAAAAACATACCTCCATAACACTTCTAGGAACACCAATAAGAAACGGCATAGGAGCCAACAGATAATCAACCAAATGCTTCGGTAGTATTGGTATGAATATGTGTTGCCAGGACATAGGGAACAAAGTCGCGTTGGCGGCTTGGACGCAGGCTGAGAGACGCGAAGGCTTCGACGCTACTATCGCTATCCGCCTCTCATGGAGTAAAGCCGCCCAGAGACCTGCCATGCATTTCGTATCCATAGCGCTGAAGTACTCGGTGAGATTGCACTTGAAACAGATTAAAAATAATCATTCAATTAAATATTAACTGGTATCCAGTAAAATAAAAATAAATTCAGAGAAGCGAAAAATATTTTAGAAAACTTGCACGTGACTAATTACAGGGAAATTCTGGCACATTTAATTCTGCTGCAAAATGCTCAAAGGAAGGTCTTAACCCAAGACTGGGCATTTTTCAGGCCCTACTTGTTATATTAGACTAGAATGTAACAATACATTAAAGACAACTACAATAGACTTTGTTACATTACAGACAACTAGAACAGAACTACATAAATATTTACTAGATAGGATATATATAAATATATCCTATTTCTTTTTTTTTATTCGAGATCGAACTCATTGTTGTATAAAATCTAATTTTATTAATTTATCCACACTAATATTATAAATGTAGAAGACACAACCATACACGAGCTTAGCCCCACAGAGAACATATAATACATATATTTTTTAAATTCGTTGTTTGATGCCCTTTATATTCAAATTTTGAAATTGAAAATTAACAGAATGTTTAAGGCTATTGACAAGTAATAAAAACATGATTATAAACTATTTATACCTTACAAATTCTCAACATGATTGAACGGCCTACATAGTGTTGCCATAACTTATTAAGATTTAAATTTAATTTGCAATACTAAATTTTAGTATAGCAATATAAATTTCCAACAAGAAAGCAAATAATATTGTAGTATTATCGCAGTAGAATAATTGGTGAATGAATTTTGCTCACCTAAATAAATAAGTCTGTATATACCATAAACCTACCACTGATGACTTTTTTGACTTACTTTACTATATATTGACAATTATTTCAAATATCAAAATTTTTACTCACATTGTCCGGTATACTGGGTAATCTGTTATCTGGGCTTTGACATGAAAAAACACTATGACCAGCATTGTACGTAACTTTGAGTGTGTGGCCCGGCATAGGAGGCCTTATGCGGCATGCCTCTAGGAACGATGTCAGCTCTCCCCTCTCATTACTGTTTAGTAAATTTGCTATACTATTTAGTAACCTGCAATATACACATAGCTTTAAATAAAATTCAGATCACATTAGACGCACTTAGCTGTTTATATTGTTGATATAACACAAATTATTAAATTATTGCATATAAACATATCTCTGTGCACGTTAAATTTATCTGTTCAGTTGTTTGAGAGTCACAAACATTAAAACATACACACAAATGTGATATGCAAAAATAAATAAAAAGAATAGTGATTTGGTAAGTATTTAAATAATAAAAAAATATTGTATGGAAAAATGTTCCTTCATTATTAATATTTGTATGTATATCAAGAACATAAGAATTAAAATATCTATTTATCATAAACTGTTGTTATTTTAATATACATATAGTTCAACTGAGCGATATTAAGCACTAGAAATAACTACAAGAAACAATACAGATATTAAATAATATTTTATCATTAACATAGAACACATCGGTGCAATATTATTCTAACTTAAAATAAATGTTCGCTTTCTTATAGATAATTTATATAATTTAATATAAAGATTTACAAGATAGTAAATCGAGCCATTACCGCCAAATTATCGTAAGCGACACTTTTGTCGAAAAATCGTTTTTTATTGATACTAATATTTTAAACCGTAACGGATCGATATCTGTTGATGATTCCCTCAGAAAAAAAACCGTTACAAAGTTATAGCAAATGCTAAAATTATCGTAAATACATACGTTTTTAAAGTCTTAACGTAAGCGACAATAGGCAATTTTATCTTATTTGACTAATGACGGATTTTTTTTAGCGCAAGCGACCTTACTTATTATCGCAACCGACATTAGTCCTTGATCGTAAGGCGCTTACTATAAAGAAACCTGTCGTGACATATTTATTTCCGCGAAAGTTATTAGGATGCAACTAACAGTGTTCCAAAGGGAACGATGTAAAAATGTAATATGCGTACAATTTATTGCCTGTAATATTGTTCTCCCATTTTAATTGTTGGTGTGTTAGATTAGTATTGGTTAAAAATAGTTAAGTTAGGCCATTCTCGTTGATACGAGAATTTTATATAATTGTCGTTGATACGAGAATGGCCTCTATTTTACATAAGTTTAATTAGAGAAACAAAGAGAGGATGACAGAAAATTCCTTAACGATCTCTCAAAGACGGGTTCTTAATAGGTTAGTGAGCACACTTTTTTTACTACAACTTTGTCCGTCCGTTTATATGTTTTACATCATGCGATTCTTTTTAGGATATCTCTTGTTTGTTATAGCTAATATCACCACTCCCCGCAGAAAAAAGCTATCATGAAACTGCTTTTCCCGAGAACATACAGCAAGATGGAGAGGCTTTAGTTCTTGATCCATTCTTGCTAACAAGCAACAACAACGATATTAATATAGACCCTACATTAACTGCGACGACATCACGGTCTGATCCCGTTTTAAATTCTGAGCAAAATACCAATCCACGTATAACAATAACTCAAAATAAACTTGTTGTTTCAGTGATTCTGACACTGAAAATTCTTATACTTTAATGGATTTAGATAATCGAAATGAAATTGCACAAGTAGATATAACAAATCAAACTAATTTAGGGGATCCTATTATGCCAGATTGCATTGATCAAATCAAATCAAATCAAATCAAAATAAACTTTATTCAAGTAGGCTTTTACAAGCACTTTTGAATCGTCATTTTACAATTAAGTGAAGCTACCAGCGGTTCGGAAAGTAGATTCTACCGACAAGAACCGGCAAGAAAATCAGTAGTTACTCTTTTTTAATATTTAAAAAATACAAAGTCATGTTAATCAAATACAATTATTTAAATTAATATATCCTGCTTGGAAGTCAACAGATATTAACTCCACGCTTTTTTATCATCTATAAAATCTTGTATCGAATAATATGCTTTTTCTCACAATGTATTTTTTACAAACGATTTGAATTTACGAAACGGCATAGTTAAAAATGTCTGCGGAATTTTATTATAGTAACGGATACCTTGCCCCAAGAAGGATTTATTGACGTTGCGGAGTCGGAAACTTGGCGTTATAGCCTAGAAAGTGATCAATGTTATTGTGAATATACATAATATTGTTGTAAATATACTGTGACGCAACAGTGGGTATTCCTACTTTGTTAAAAACCTCCCGAAGAGAGTCTCTTATTAATACAGCCTAGCACCAGTTCATTTTTGACCAAGAAGAACTAAACGGGAAGTCTTTGGATATCTACGACAATAATGCTTCTAATAATCTACGACATTGATAGTGAATACTCATGGAAGCCCGCCTCATCGTTCAGTGTTTCGGATGGACATGAGTCACCTCAAGAGACGAGTGTTGGTCAAAGAGGATACAGGAAAATAATACCCTTACCGGAACGTCTTTTATCAAAAAAAAATCGCAAAGCTGCTGTAGGGAAATCTGTGCAACCTCATCCTTGTATGAATAAAAGATGTGGTAGCTCATGTTCAAATAAATTTACTGAAGATGATTAGGCTATTATCCTTGAAAACTATTGGGGATTAGGTTGTGACAAAAGACAAAAAGATTTCCTACTGTCATGTGCTAAAGGGAGACCGATTGGCAGAAAAAGAGCTAGTAGTAATGTTCGTAAAATATCATACGATTATTTTATAAACTATAATGGACAGACTATTAAAATATGTCAACAACTTTTGCTTAAGACCCTAAACTTATCTCAAATGTCTTTAAGATACGCTATCGAAAATGCCAATAAATTTCTGAATACCGCTTGGGAAAGCAGAAAAGCTCTTCATACTCATAATAAATCTGGTGAAGTAGAAATCGCACAGTTAAAATCGTTCATTGAGATGTTGCCTGCTGTTCCATCCCACTGTTGTCGCAATAAGAGCACAAAAGTATAATTACCTCAAGAATTTCAAAACATATCGTTTTTATACACACTGTATGTTGTCACTTGAAAGAAAAGAATCTAGAATGGTGATTCCATCAAGAATATTTAAGTATGCGGCATAATGAAACCATACGTGATGCTTTAGCTGAAACGGACGAAGTATGATGCAAATAATGAGAATTGTAATACTTTACTTAATTTTATATAAGTACGTTATTATATGTATAATCTGCTTGATCTCATTATTCCAAATGATTAACATAAATATATTTTTAATGATACAAATATTATTTTGTTTAAAACCTATGATGGAACAGTACGTGGTGTTAAAGCAGACGAAGTAGATTTGTACCAGAAGAAATACTTTATTTTATTTTATATACGTTGATTGAGCTCATTATTTTAAATGTTTGATATGAATAAATATATTTTTAATTATATTTGTGACTATTTCATTTAAAAACCTTTTAAAATGCTTATTTATTTACAGTTATAGTTTCTTGGATATAGTCATTTTAATAGACATTTTTATCGTAAACGCCAAAATCACTATCGATTATGACAGCAAAAATAATGTAAACGCCATAAATGGCATAAATACTTATAATTTTTGTTTTATTTTCAATTATATATTTAAATGTTTAAAAAATATTAAAGTATGCGAAATTTTTATTTCCTAGCACGCTTCTGTATAAAAATATTTAAAAAAAATCGTCTCCTGTAAAATTTGGTTTTTGTCGGTTGCGCTAAAATGGCGGTAAAGGCTCGAAATAATTAAACTTATCTTAGCAAGCCAAAAACATACTGTATTTAAGTATCATATTCTTAGAAGGACATATGAATCTCCTATTGAGAATCATAAATTAAATTTAAAGCACGCACATTTTCACAATTTATGTTCTACCGAGAAGGATAGACATGATTATCTTTTGTGGCTATCTTTTTATCCTCTCTGATAGACTCACAATGTTTTATAATAAGCACTTGGCTTCAATTTACTGGTGATAAATGTGTATTTAAATTTTATGGTGCTCATATTTATAAAATTATACACAGAATTAATTTTTTTTATAAAAACGCTTAATTTTGACTGTCATAGTTAAATTTTACTAAGAATTTAGACAAAGTTACGAAAATAAACAATATAAAAACAACAAATTCGCCAAATTGTTTATATATCTTTGCGCAGCGTAAGTGATTATAAAAATGTTTCCAAAGTAATTAGTTCTTTGCTTGGAAAAACATTCATCGCTTTGCTAGAATATTACTGTTACACAGAATATCGCAGTGCACGCAAAACGAGAGGATACCCTTATTAATTGACTTTTTAAAAGACTCTTATCATTCGCACGTGATGTAAACATACAACAAGCTTATACAATGTTGCACAGAAAAAATATCTGCTTAATTCACTCAAACAATTAGAGAATCAAAAATATATTTGCATAATATTTGACATCACTAAAAGTGACATTTTACCTAATTTGATATATTGATATATGTATTGTAAATATGTATCGTTATTCATTATACTCCATCAAATTGGCGATGCACTCAAAAAAGTATAGGTTATAGGTATAGATGCACTTTATAAATTATAGAACTCGGGGTGGTAGGAAAAGTACATGTTTCGATAAATATCACACAAAATAGATGTTCAATTATTTTATGTAAATGACTGAAATAATAAACAACACATTCATATAAATAATCATAACACTTACTTGTAAAATATATCATGCCATGGTAAATGGGATAGCAGCACTAGCGCTGTGTTTGCTTTTGGATCATAACGACAAAAACAAAATGTATATTTCGAATCCACAGACGTCAATACAAAGGAGTAATGTTGAACAAATGTACTGAAAATAATAAAGACTGGAATAAGTACACTAGATAAATACATTTATAAATTTGGCTGCATGCAAATTTTCATATATATATAATGAATGAAAATTAAAAAGTTAAAAAAAAAAGAATTAAACATGCATAATTATCATTTATATTTCACAAATATTAGAAAATCTAGATTTAAAATAGTCTTATAGCATTTAGTTTTACTTTAAAGTGAAAATAATGCAAATAGAACTTTGAAATGTATCAATACATAACATTACGATTCAATTGACACTTGACATTGTGCCATGTACCAATTGAAAATTAGATCAAGAGAAACTTGTTACATATTTGTAGTATATATACATGGAAACAAAATCGAGCAAAAAGGTTTTATTGAATAATATTTCTATTAAGTATATTTAAAACTAGCAATAGATTTGAAAGGTTTACTATGCTTTTGATGTTAAAAAAAGGATCTTAATGGATAGAGACTGATATGATATTTTTACTATTTAATACCTCAAATAATAAAATAAGACTATATATAGATATCACAAAGCTTAGCGTACTTGTAAAAGAGGTAACAATAGTTACGCTTCAAAGATAGTATATTTATGCTTACTTCTCCAATTGACATGGAAATGTGAATTTGGGTACATTCTTCAATTCTTCTTCATTTTTATAATTCTCTGGGTATTTTCGTACTACATATGGATCTCTTACATGATCACCGGGGGATACTTCACAGAACAATTCAAATAGGAAGCGAACGGTATCTCTGAAAGCATTGACAGGTTCTACGGTAAATATAAATATTACGGGAAAATAGATAGTACTAATTACATTATGACACAAATTTATTAAAATTATAATCATTCGAATATTATTAACTTTCAGTTTCAATTTAAATTGCACATAACAAACAACACTTAGCATTGGAATATTTTATAAAATATTAATGCAAACGTAATTTTCTTAGAATTAATAGGTTTACTATGAATGAATGGTGAATTCACATTTAAAAATTAACTTACAAAGAATAAACCTTGTGCAGAAAGTCCATCTCAATGGATTTATAATAAGCTGTTATTGTAGACATATAAAATAGTATTTTTTTTTGTCACAAGTTTCGGCGACTATATCGCCATTTACTTTTACAAAAGTGGGAGACAGTTGGAGTTATCAATTACAAGCTGAACACAATGACGTTTATGATTAGGAGCAGGAAATATGTGTCAGAGCAAAAATAAAAGGTCTATTAAAACAAATGTGATAACGATGGACGGAATAAGAAACAAACAATAAAAAAATAACACAAAATGATTGGCACCATATATGAGGTTAAATGATTTGGCAGTGAATATAATTAGATCGATTATTACTTAGAAAGTTACTAAAATATGTCACGAACGATTTAAATATTTGTTATTTGTTTACCGTAATCTGGAACCCATGTCTGAACGTGGACCTTCTAAAATTTTGATTACATCTTACTATGACTATTTTTTGGCAAATATCAGAAGATTTCTCATATTATGAGACATCACAAGCCATAGATATCACTTTCGTTTCACAGCAAACATTTTTAAAGATTTTTCCTTTGAATCATTCCAACTATTATGAAAGACGATGTTATTGAGTCAGTCTTTACTTTTTTTTTTATTAGTAGACTTATTGCAGTTATTGCCTGTTTCACTTTACACTGCACTTCATTTCAAGCCGAGAACGTCTCGAACTGATACAGATTAAAAATGTAGCTACTTTTATATTTTAAGCACAGACTGTCATAGCTGACAACAAATATAACGGTTCGTCACGTCCGCGATCCATCATATTGACTCAGACGAATGAATGATTCTTTAAATGAACACTAGATCATAGCTTTAGAGCATAAGCATTATTTTTATATTTAACTAAAAATGACTATTAAATTATTAACCCTGTGCTACACAGTTTTAGAAGCTTGAAAGTTAAAATATTCTGTTATTTGATTGTCTAGATTGCAGATATTAATTTTTTTTTTGCAACATTATAAACAGTGATAATGTTAAAAGAAGTAAATATTATTCATGAGTACGCAATTTAAAGACTCAAAAATCTAATTGGGACCTTATTTGAAATATATTTGAAAACATATTCACTTTCATTTAATAACATACTTCTTAATTTGGTAAATACAAGTCAAACCAGCAATGAGCTTCTGTGGTGGTTTAGATTAGTAGACATAGATAATATATATAAATTGTAACGGTCTATATTGTACTCTACTGTCACTTCCATTGCACAAAAGATGCTGTTACATCAATTTAACTCGAATTACATGTATTTTTATTTTTTATCTTATTCTAAGATTTTAGAGGCTTTTTAAGGCTTACAACCAACGCAGGACCGATGAAGGAAATAATGTAGGGAGGGTACATTCAACTAAATTATAATTAGTTTTTATTACGTAGGTAAAAATAACTCAAATATATGACATTACGTTCTATGTTAAAAGGACTATTTAGTTAACTACATCTTCCAATGAAACAACTCATATAATAGTGATCGACCTTCATTCGATGCGCTCGTTTTATTGTAGGAATAAAATTCTCATATAAATTAAATTTTTATAAACAGTAATACATTACTGAATAATTAAGACAGTTATGCAATGTTTTCAATTGAAATACTATAGTATTCTATTTGTAAATTTAATAAAAGAGTATAGTGCTTTTAAACAAAATTATAGTGCCTGTTAAAATTTCGTTTTAATTATTAATGATGCGATTATTACCTGATATAGAGGGTTCTTCCTGATATAGAAAGCCGGGTATGGACCTCAAGGCGAACCTCCTTGCTAGGGCATGTCCTCAACGGTAGCGTGTAGCTACCGTGTCATTGACTTTTGACCCAGTGGGTCAGGATCTTATAGTCCCAGTTGTGTGTCAATTATTACCTATGTGCATTTTTATGCGCAATTTTATGCGCATTACCTATGCGCAAGCTTCATTATAAACCATCTAGCTTCCTTGTTTCCTAATGACTTGACCAACTTTCAAAAAAATGTATTACTCGCTTGCTCTTGCAACTGCTTAATAACGTTTGTATCCTGCAATTAAAACATCCAAAGTAGGTATGTATTTACCTTTCTTTGTCGAACGCCCAGATATATGTCCTGCAAAGACCCTTATAGCATATGTAAATAAAACGAAAGACCTGCGTCAATCAACATAGTTTTTTATCAGTGTTCATAAGCCCCGTATATGCGTTTCAACACAAACCCTTAGTTGCTGGATTAAGTTTACTTTTAAAGTTAGTGGAATTGACGTGTCTGTGTTTTCGTCCCATGGCAATTTGCGATCATTTTTATTTTATGTATTATTTTTATATATGATAAGTAAAGATTAGTGATATATGCCATTATCTTTGTTATTTACAATATTCCCTCCACTCACTCTAAACATCTACATTTTGACAATAATACTCACACGTTACTAATCTGGAGGACGAGGTATGAGTATAATTAATGATTTAACGAACTTACCTGTAAGTTCTATCATAATAGTAGAATATTAAATAACAAAACACTGTAAAAATACAAGATAGGTTGTTGACAACAGCGTTGCATTTCGGCTCAAAGCTCGTGCTTGCCAAATCTACGTAGCATAAAGTTCTGACAGGTTACTAAAAGTTCTTCTCATTGGAGAACTAAATTTTAGTACATTAACAGTCAAGCAAACGCACGGCAATGATTAATTGAAATAAAAAATCTGAGAAATATACCTACTAATATAACTATAAAAATAATTCAATATTTAAAATCAAGCCTTTATTGTCATAACATCACCGAACGCCTAGAACGACTCAGTACGTCTAGCATCCTTTATTTTTATCTAACCCTCGTCCTATGTCGGATAAAATTTTGCCACAAATGTATTCAATCCGTATTGAAAAAAATTTATTTAAAAAAAAATGCAAGCACTTCTTAATAATAAATCAACTAAAAATAAATATTTTTTTACTTAAATTAGTATTTAAGTCATGTTTTTCACGATTTGTCTTAATCTACCTATTAACAAGGAGTGCACCCGAAGTGTCGGATCACTTTCGCCACTTGAGAAATGTGCCGTCGAGCTGCAAATACTGCTTATACGTGTATATACTTCCGTAAGTTAACCGAATTTAGAGCTGAAATTTTGCACGGAGTTTCGTTATAATGTAGGAATAATATAAGGCACAGATACAATGGTTTTGTATGTAAGTTATTTTTGTCAAATTTATTTGTATCGCCGAACATTAATATTAACGATATAAATAGTGGCCAGGTTTATCTATCGAATATTTCTCTCATTGAGTTTTGAAACTTAAAAAAACACTTAGCTTAAAATATCTATCAAATCAAAATTATTTTAACGGATTAAAAAAAAAACGGTTCTAGTACTACTTTCAAGATAGGTATCTGAGGAGGAGGACCAACAATAACGATCGAAAAGTATTCGCAAATGTATAATATGCTTATGTTCAAAATTATAGACATAGACTAATTTACTTATAAATAATAATTAATACTTAAAGTTAGAGGCACTAACGTCGCTACAAGTTTTTGAATTAACAACTCAATTAAGATCAAACAATAAATTGGATTCTCGTTTTTTCAATCCAAAGTATAAAATATGTGCGTCCCATATTTATACAATATGGCGGATTATTCAAATTAGTAGTATGTATTTAAATTATATGTAAATATAACATATTAGTAATTATCTAATATAATAATCAAATTAATAAAAAAAGTTGATATTAATCATGGATAGATAGAAATACGATTCCATTCGGACAATTAAACGTGTGTGTTTATGACAGCAAGGAAGTAAGAGGCAGTGAAGTGAGTTTTCAATTCAAAATTACATCGCCGTAGTGTGATTTATATGCGCGTATTGATTTATTAGCGCCGACTGCAAGGACGGAGCGTAGGGCGAACTAGCTACAGGTAAGACCTCAAAATATTATTTTAAAATATTTTACGTGACTTATCATTTTTAATTGACTTTCATTAAGTAATACCTCGTTTTTAATGTTTGGTTCTTAATTGGTAAATATATTACTTAATTAATAAAATTGGTTTTTATGTCTATGTCTATACAATTTTTCAGTTTTATGTCTCTTTGTCTGGGAGATTTTATGTTAATAGAAAAACTTTATATCATAAAATAAAAATAAACTATACCTACAAATTAATTACAAAAGTTGCATGAGTTGCAACAGGCAACCTTGTAGATGATACCAATGTGCAGAATATTTAATTCAATGATATAAAATATTTTATAATCTTTTTTTTCTAAAATCAAAAAGTTTATTCCATTCTAAGAATCTGATATAAGGTACAATTACTATCTTAGAACCCTTTATTAATAAAGGTGAGCTAGAATAATATATACATATATGTGGAGTATATATAGTAGAGACATTTATATATGTCAAGGCATTTTATATATGTCTATATAGACTATAGCAATATAAATGAAATCTAATCAACATAATATGCCATTGTTTTCCTAAATGAACCTTTGTTATTTTAATTAAATATGCATAAATCACTAATTTAAACAATCAGAAGAGCCTATAAGTTACAGCTTTGTCTTATTCCTAATATTAGAAATAAAGTATAAAGACAAGTATTGTAACTTAACAAGAAAATACAAGCAAATATTGAAATAAAATTGCTGCACAAAGTCCAAGAATACTTCAGCTTCAAAATTAAAACAAAGTTCAATTAACTTTTTAAATTTAACAGATTAAATCATCTATAATAATTATATGAATAAACAATGATAAAAAGTAAAATCAATTGATGTTTCTGAAAAAAAAAACTTTTTTAAATATTGTCTTGTCTCAAATTTTTAGCAAGTGTATTACATTAATTATTGATTTTATAAAATTTTATGGACCTATATAAAAAATGTAATTTATAATACATTATTATTTTAAATAATATACATACAGCTATTTATTCTTTAAAAAGCAAATTTCTCAGGGATCTCCTAAAATATTATTTATATTTGTATCAGTGTTGACAGAGTAACATAAAATATTTAAGGTGTTATTTTAATCATATTGTTTATGTATTTTTGATTATATTAAAAATTTAATCTTCAAGTTTAAATAAAAATAAGAAATATAGTTGGAGGAGGAATAAGATGACATTAAAAAAAACATGTGTCATTACAATATACAAGTAATGTGATACTCGCAGTGGTGAGAGAAAATATGTGTATCCTCTATACAAATATAAATATCTATGTATGTATGTATGTGGATCAGTTGGCACATATCATACATACATATGTGTCACATTGAAAGAGCTTGGTAATCAAACATTTTCAATAGGGGATGAAACCAATTAGACAATTAATAGCTGCTACCGTTTTAATACATCATTAAAACTATGCTTGTAATGACAGAATGCAGTTACTTTATTTTTATCTTTGCTGAGTGGCAGTGTCAATGGAAAAAATCCTAAACTTAGTATGCAAATACAAAAGGCATTTGTCAACATAAATTCTTGTTCTTTCTATTAGTTATAATGAATGCCTTATCAAAATTTGCTAGTTCAGTATTACTTCTGGAGAAAATATTAAAGAACACAATGGATAAGATAATAATAATTGTGAGAAGCATTTTATTAAACTACCTATCTAATATTAATTAATTAAATTAAGTCAAATATATTTTATGAATAAGTTTTCTATGGAATCTGAGAATAAAAGCATTTCTATTTCTTGGGTCAGAATTTCCTATTTGATGACCTGATTCAGTATGAAGCTGGCATGTTAATTAAGTTGCAAAAAATTAAATCCTACGTCGTATATAACGACATTAATGAGTGTGAATTTTGATTTAGTCGATATACTTGGGTTGGTTTTAGTACCCAGTAACAAGAGTATGGAGCACGAAGTATTTGATCACAAGTCACAACGATAACACTCTCGTAAAGAAGAAATGTAAATGCAGTTTCTGAGAATATAAAAACAAAAACAACCCTACAAACATGTAAATATTTGAAATTGATATAACACTTAGTTCTGTTTAAATTTGACAAGAATATAACTGAAGAATGATGATACATTACACAAGTTTGTTTCGTCATGTGCATGACCTGTGTGCAAAGCATTTTTGTTTTTAAAACGCTGCATCACTGCATGTTCGAAATTTAAATATGTCAAATCACAAATGTCAATGTATTCCCAATTCTGTCATTTCAAATGACCAGTGACTATTGGAATTGTATAATCTGTTGTTTGTGTGTTGGAACATGTAATGCATAGAATTGAAAAACAATTTGAATTTAAAAATATATACATAACAGTTGTTCTGTATTTTTTTGGAGAATTAATACAGAACCGTCTGTTAATCTTTTTCTGACTTAATGTGATCTTGTCTCATATCGGTTTACCATCAAGCTTGTTATAATTTTCAAATGAAAAAAGTTTGCCAAATGAGAAGAAAAAAAATATATATCAATAGTTCTTTATTGAGAAAAAATCATCTCAGGGCCCCTAAGGAATGCAAGCTTCTTTTCCTTTTTCTGTCTTTCTAAGAGATTTATGAAAACGGATTATCTATCAAAAATATTTTGAAACCGGGAAAATGTAATTAATAATTTAAGATAAATAAATCTTTCAGATATTTTTTGTTATTTTTTAAAACAATTGAATTAATTTTCACTAAGACTTGTACATTGTACATTTTTTAATGAAAAATCTTAAAAAAAATAACAAGAACTAAATGTTTTTAATTAAATAACAATAGAAGAATTAGTACCAATGTATATTTTTGTATTCTATAGCGATACCAGCCATGGCCGATGAACCACCAAGCAATAGAAAGGGATTCCAGTCTTTAGTGTTCTTCGACATTTATGATGAAATGGAAGGTGAAAATCTTTCGTGTAAACGACAAGCCTTAAATGTCTGTTGCGTTTGATAGAAATATATCGAACGTACTTATATAAGCCGACTATAGAGCGTGTGCAATCGGGAAGGGGGACCCGTGTGCAGAAATAGAACCATTAGCCAGTTAATACTACACATGAGTACAGGACCTCGTATTAATATGGCTTTTGGTACATTCTTATAAGAAAGTAAACTGTGGTTAATCTCTAATTGGCACTATTAAAGAGACTTTATAGAACGACTGATTACAAAACGAATTACAACCTACACATAATATGTGCGTTCTATAGTTTGCTTACTTTTCTTTACTATTTCACAAGAGTTTTATTTCACATAACCTGCAATGAACACAGCTCAATTTAAAATCACCGCTTTTTACATATTTCTTTGCATTTTGGTGTCCATTGGATTATGTTATATACATGGAACGAATATGAATCGTTATAATAAATGATCGTAAAATATTAATATTTTTTGACTAGAGACAAATAATTACCTCTATAGTAATTATTTGCCTCAAGTCATATATTTTTAATTTTACTAAGATTTTTATCAATGTTGATTAAACTATATATAACAACCTCCATAGTGGCGTAGGGTACACCCGTTTTCATGGGTTCGCCACTCCGTGGTATCGGGTTCGATTCCCGGCCGAGTCGATATAGTAAAAGTTCATTAATTTTCAATGTATGTCTCGGTGTTTGTGGTACCGTCGTTACTTCTGATTATTCATAACACAAGTGCTGTAGCTAATTACATTGTCATCGGAGTAATGTATGTGATGTTGTCCAATATTTATTTATTTGTTATAATTGAACACTGTATTTCAGAACAGTGGCGTAGCTAGGTGAGCAAGGGCCCCGGTGCACAGAAAAAGAATCGGGCCCTCACCCCCTCTTTTCCATCCCTCTTTAACAAATAATTACCCTTTAAAAGTATAGATACCAAATAAGAAATTTTGTGCACAGGGTCGTGATTTTCTAGCTTCAGAAGCTTAAGGTTTCGTTTAGAGGCCCCCCTGAACTCCGGGGCCCTGGTGCACTGCACCACCTGGCCCTACGATAGCTACGCCACTGTTTCAGAATCATTCACAAAATACCGCACTTACGATATCTTTGCAAAACCAAGGTTGATTGTATTCCATTAAAAATTAAGAGTTTCTATTTTGCAGCCCGAATAGCTGAGGAGGCCAGAATGAAAATTCTTAAGACCGATAACGATGAAGCCACACCCGACAGTACAGGTAATACATCGTTTGAAACTGCTTTGCATGTATTTATTTTCAATTTTTTTTTATCCTAAAAACAGCTCAAACCAAACTACAATAGTTCTAATTTCAAATTTATCTTAACATAAATAAATCACCAAATCATACTTATTGAAGTAAATTAACTAAAATCCAAATGAAACACAAATGACTCTTAACATAGTACAAGTCACGCGACTATAGACCTTGTACTATGTGCCCCAAAAAAAATAATGGCGGTTAGTTTATGTTTCGCGCGCTTTTTTAAAAAAAATGTTCTAACTAGTTGTGAGTAGTATGTATAAAACCAAGGTTTTTTTTTATTCTTTATTTAAGTAAGGGACTTTTATTTATAAAAAATATGTCAGTCCCATTGTTCTCTTACAATTTGTCTTATCAACACAACAATGTAAATACAACTTATATCTAAAAATTACATGACTGTTGATTAAATTAATCTTAAATTATCTTTTAGAGAGGCTGCGTGTGTGCCAGAACTATATCATAAATATATTTAGCCGATAATGTCGTTGGTTCTGCTAGGATACTTTGGAAAACACCGATAGTATAAAACCAAGTTACAACACTACAAAAACAGTACATATATATCATAGTGCATGTATTTTATTAATGATAGCAATTTTAATTGACACGATATCATTAGTTGAGAGCTTTCTTAATCTAAATGATAATCACTATGGTTTTGTAAAAAAATGGCGTTTTGAACGTCTTTCGAATTGTATTAGTCGGTAAGTGCTATAGTTGTATTGTAAACGTGCTACTTCCAAAGGAATAGGCTATATCCGGTCTTGTTTACATTTCAGAGAGCAAAGATTAATATATTTATTAATAGGGACAAATATAAGTAGATTTCTAGTGTTCTTATTTGTTTTCAGCATCAAATTCCGTCCAATCAACGAATTATTTTGAGGCGGATCGGAAAGGTCATTGGATAATGACCCGCAGTCGAACCAAACGTGCAGGTACGCATTTTAAGTAACTGAATCTTTCGATTCCTATTAAATTGCATGTATTTAGTCATTTCATGTTTTTTTATAAACATAGATATTTCATCGCGGCTACTGTTCTATCAGGTGTTGCTTAGTTAAAAAGCTAGGCTGTTTATTCGGCTAATTGAGATAGTTCCAGTAGCATACATACAGGAACGTAAATTCCAAAGACAAGAAGACTGAAGACCAATAGATAAATTTAATTCAAATTGATTCATAGAGATATTGAATAATCTATGACATGCATTAGTGAAAAGTTGCACTTTTAATTTCACCAAAGATATCGAAACTTGTAAGTGTAATTATTAGTTTTATAAATAGGTATGAATGAATCAAGAAATGTTTCAGTGGCAATAGTATAGCACAGCTATTAACAAATCATTTGGAGTACAAACATATCTTGATAATTTTCTCTTTGGGTTACAATAGGCTATAGATTATTATTATATAAAATTCGTGAAATCAAATATCTATTATAGTATAGTCTTAATCACATACAATTAAAATTAATTATAGTTACTGTACAAATTATTGTCTCGTGTAATAGTTGAAAGAACACGAGCAGCGTTTCTGTTGAATCGCATTTCCGATCCTCTAGGCAAAAAATTAACCAGCCCTCCTGTCACCAATTTCAAGTTAAAATAGGACATATTTGTAGACTTCGAAGTCTGACCGATATAATAATAAATAAAACTATTCAAACATTAAACAGTGACTTATTTGCGATGAAACAAAATATATTTTTATTTTTAGATCATAATATAGTAGGATCTGTATCACAAAGGTATTAAAAATATTTATATTGCAGCGCAAGAACGGAATACGGCTGCCAAAACGAAGAATAAGGCGCGAAAGAAAAATAATGATGTCTCTGAAGAGCACCGAGGTATTAATTGTGTAGCCCATTCTATGTAATCACTCGACAAGCAGACGATTAAAAAACTGAAAGAAATGACATGCTGTAATATTTCAAGCTCTTGACTACTCTGTGGTATTAATGATGGATTCGTTTAATAAAGTGCCACTTTGAAAGTCAGCATTTAAGAAACATAAAAATTACATGGGCACAATTATAAAATTACTCTTAATCTTTTTCAAAATAAAAATAAAATAGTAGTTTCCCAAAACCATATAAATAAGTAATTCGTTTCAGCACAAATCCCCAAAAACACGTCTAATAAGGGAACGTCAGGATTGGGGGCATCCAGCAGCAAGCCTGACCGCGAAGAGTTGCTTTCGGAGTCAGATCAACGGATGAAAGGAAGTCAAATCAACCGCACTGCTGCAGATTCTAACTGAATCGTAAATTATTATTATTATTTATTATTTTATTTCCTTTTGTGGATTTTTAATTGCTATGGTATTTTCTTAAGCAACTTAACAGTATTTAAGACATTGTTTCTATTTAGTTAATTATTGAAATTTTGTGTTTTCGTGATATTATCGTGCGATTATTTTTATGTTAAGATATTTTAAGTATTGATTGTGTTAGTTGTAATATTCCTTTTTATTTAACGCAGGGAAAATCTTCATGGATATCCGAATATTGGGGGGGATGTCGGGTTATGTGAGATTGTACTCACTAAAAACCCTGCGATGGCCGCTATCAGCACGGAAACGCTTTCGCAGCACGTCCGCTGCCCCTCCCTTTCGTTGCTCCGCTCGTGGCTGGCGGAGCACGACTCTGTAGGGCGAAGAATGGTCTCACCCTCCCCGCACTCTTCACTGGTGCTTACATCGGCAGTCCGGGGCCATAAACGAGCTGCCGTCCTCCACAGGGCTGTATGAAACGGATGCGTGAAACCCCGGGCGCTGAATGCTCCCCGGGCAATGAATGGGGAACCTGTGTAAGTCGGAAGGTGACTCACTTGTAATATTTCTAAGAAAATATTGAAGTGTAGATGTAATAAGTTGAGAAGTAAATATATTGTCTATATCGTTTTACTGTTTGTTATGAAAGAAAATTTCTGAAACACATTTGTACATATAATGTATTATAAAAAAATGCTTACTACTTTTCGTCTATGTAACTTCTATAGAATCTATTAGAAATTCAAAAGTAATTTGATATTGAAAATCGAATATTTACAAAAAATATTATATAATTGCTAAGTAAGAAACTCTCGAATTTTAAATTATTAATATCTGTTATATTTATATTTAAAAAAAAATATAAGTATTTTATAATAAGAAGTTATACAAAAACAATACACATAAACAAAGATTATAAATAATTATAACCATATGAAACAAAACACTTTTTAAACTACAAATGTTACTGTTCATATGTGGTTCGTACTGGTCGGTCTGTGTTGCCAGCCTATATATCTACCACAGGTAAAATACTCGATCACTTTAAAGTAACAGTCTGTTCATGTGATTTTATAATGAGTCGGTGTATTTACAAACAAATGACATTGTAATAGAGATTTTATTTATAAAAAATAATTATGTATACACATATACATGTTTAAAACTTTCAATGTATTTAAACGAACTTCTATGACTGAATATTTTTGAAAAATATTTAATAGGAAAAAATATATGTATATATTTCACAATGCTCTTCTTATATTGTATAAACTGTATTTTAACAATTGCATCATAAAACACTATTTACTAACTTCTAAATAATATTATCAGATGTAGTAAGTTAGAGACATATAAATATTTTTGATGTTGGAACTCTCTAGTCTATTAAAATAGATTTATTTTTTAAAAAGACGGTACTGACTTATTTGTAGAGAAACCGTCCGATTTATATAGTAATTCTAGTAGAGGTAAGGTCTAGTAGGTATTCTAGTAGATATTATGACAACGTAAATATATTTTGTCTCACTATTAGATAATGCAACTTAATTTTGGAATTGTGCCAAATATTTAAAAAATAACTGATCTAACCGACAAATATACAAAAAATATGTTTGAAATTCTTGACTTTGATTAGGATATTGAATACGAGATGAAAATATATATGATTGATTAAATAAATAAGCCTGGTTTTCGCTGAAAAATGCTTCGTCTCAAAGTCTTCATGAAAACATTACATTGTAGAGTTGGTAGTTTTTTAAAGTAGTTCGAAAGTTTGAAGTTTAAGAAAAACTATGTGTCGGAGTTGGGGTCAATTTTATATTAAGAAAAAAGGTATTTTTGTGATGTAGCTAATGTAAAATTTTGATCTTATATTCTTGTAGAATGTGCCTAGTTGGATGAGTTTCTATCAACCACAGGGCAGACGTTATTGTAGTATATAAGTAGATTATTGGTAGAAAGTATCATTTTAGCGAAGATTTCGTTAAATACTGCTATGAGCATCTTGATTCATTGCACAAAAAATATAAATGAAAACAGTCTTTTTAATCGACTTTTCAAAACGAAGGTTATCAGTTCAATATGTGTATGTAACATTGTTAGAATTTAAATATATTGGAATATGATATCTCAGGTTCTTATGCACGTGTACTTAATTTATTTAAACAAATACATCTCTAGAGAACATATCAATGAGACAAAAATATGGTCTTTATTAGTATAACTTTTAAATAAACATAAGTAGGTAGATCATATCATTTATACTAGAAGCAACTATGTAATGGTAGATACCATAAACATATCAACTTTCATATATTTAAAATATTCCACATCGTAATGGATGGATTGCTAATTTCTATTTTTAAAAGATCTTACTCTGAAATTGTTAAATAAATTCCAGTAGAACACATGGGTTTAACGTTAAATGTAAAAAAGGAATTCTATTGTTTGTTCGTCCTTAGTATTTAAGTGAATGTTAATAAAGTTTAAGAAGTTAATATGTTTTTATTTCAATCGTGATATATATTGTTCCACCAACCCGCATTGGAACAGCGTGGTGGAATATGTTCCACACCTTCTCATCAAAGGGAGAGAAGGCCTTTAGCCTAGCAGTGGGAATTTACAGGCTGTTGTTGTTGCATACCCAGTATCTTCTTAAAGTTAAGACGTTGGCAATGCACTCTGATTTCTCAGCCGTCGTGTAGGATCAAACGAGGGAATGGACTGATGCTTTGACTATGTGAACCCACATAAATACTGATTTAATCTAAGTCAAATCTAAATATTATGCGTTCCCTTTCAACATCTCTACAACACTTTCATTTATTTACACTATGACAAAGGCAGACCAAAAGTTAGTCAAGAGTTTTACAAATTCTACGAAAAATACAATAGTCTAAGTTAAAAAAATATATTTTTTTATTTAAGCAAACTTATTTACGAAAACATTGAAACGACGACGTAATAAATTAAGTACTTTATTAGGTAGTTATAAATAAATAAAGAAGTACAATTTTCAAAAATATCACATACAAGTAGGAAAAATTGTCAAATGTAAATCATTCCATATGAAATATCTTAATTTTTAAACGTATAATAATTGTGCGTAATATTGTCATTCGTACATGATGATCCAACGCTGCCCGTCCTGCACGTTCCGTATGACAAGAGATATGCGTTAACATTTTATTCAAGTCAAAAGACCGATATATAATATATAATCATTTCAAAACGAAACAAAAGCACTGTATAGTACGACACAACTTAGATGACGCATCGGCAAAATGCGTAAAACCGATCGCATCCGAATTAAGTATGCTTTCCCAAATTATCAATATTTATTTATGTGAATATGATCTTTACACAAACGTAATAACTTGTAATATCGTATGACCATATATATTAGTAAATTTGACACGTCGATTTACATGCACTTGCTGTCTCGGGTTGAACTGACGCGAGAATCTATAGCGACGAATAGCGTCGAATGGCGCGAAAGGAGCTAATTCTATTGGTTGTATATAGGCAGGAATCGGTTTTATTGAATTTGCCGATGCTAAATCTAAGTTGTGTCGTACTATAGCTGTCTTCATCAATACCTACGACTACATTTTGTACGAAATACAAAATAATAAACTAAGACTAAATTATTATAATTAAAACAACAGAAATGCATAATTTTGAGCAATTATTCCGTACCCGAGTTTGTTAAACCACAGCGACGCGCGGATCCTGAGCATGGTTAAGTTAAGTTAGGTTATGATCAAACTATTTATTTCATATCAACGTATAAATAATAGACAACAAAATTTAGATGGATAATGTGTGCTAAGGTTATTTCCTAGATAGGAACAGGTAAATTGTCAAAAAACAATTTATCGTGTCATTTTATTCAATTAATATGTGTTGTTTTAATCTGTGCATTTTTGGCGCGTGTGCTATGGTTTAACGTTGTGTGGGTAACATTTGAGTCCCTAAACTTGAAATATAAAGTTGTACATTATTCGTTAAAAAAATAAACGTATCTAATAAAAAATAAAACTTAATATTGTACGAAAAACTATTATAACCTTGTAACGTGCTTATCATGACGTCCGCCATACATGTGTTCGATGAACACACATAATTGACAAAACCATCTTCTAACTCCATCATGACGAAAGAAGACATCCAAAATACTATAACTAAATTTAATATCGTTATCAATAAATAGGTCCACAGTTTAAAGCAATCGAAACAACGTTAAATGTTTAAAAATAATCCAGTACAAGTGTATAATTACTGGTGGTTTAACTTACATAGATAAATTTGATTCTAAATATATTTTAGTTAATATGATTGTAATACTTTTTATATTCTAATAATTGTTAGGTATATATATCTTGCCGTGTTCTCGACCAAAAATCGTGTGCGATTATAAATAATTTTATATGTAAATAGATTAAATATATTGGTATATTTTTTTTCTAGTATATACCAGTTTATATTCCTACAAAATAGTTTTGATAATCGTACTATCTTAAATCGAAATTTCGGAATTTTTTTTTATTTTTTTTATTTTCTTATCTACTAATAGACACACGTATTATAACTAAAATGAACTTTGTCTTACAAACTGTGTATATATCTTTGGAATAATTTAGACAAAATATTTTAGTTAAATAATACGTTAAATAAAATATGTAAATAGGATTGTAATACTGTCTTGCATTTACAACCATTTTAGATATTCATAATATCGTTTCGAAATTGTCATGATACGAAGAGATTAAATCCTGTTGTAAAATATTAATAATAATAAATAAGTTATCTATATATGTGATAACTCGACATAATATATTTGATAAAAATTTATATAGATATATATATATATATACATATATATATTTCGAAGTTTAACTTCTTTGGCCGCAATGGTTATCAAATCGGTAAAATTTCAAAATTATTGTGAAACACTAGTTGCGTTCGTGTAAAAATTTTCCGACGCACCAGTGTATCACGAAACGTCGACTGAGTCGGACGTGCGTTTAGTTACTTTGGGAAGTCTCACCTAGAATTCCGTTTAAATTCCCTCTTTTATTAAGCTCGGGGAGACAACCATATCAGCACCCATTTAAAAATTCTGTATAATACATATTACGAGGCAAGATTAAAACCCGCATTATATATCTTAATTATATCAGACAATGTTGTATATAAGGGTAGTTATAATTATGTCACACATAACATTCAAGAACTACACTTCTATGAATACTTGGAGAAGTCCAATAAATTATGCTACATCTATTTCCTGTTCCAATTCCGAAATACGGATTGGTAGAAAAGGAATTATCCTAACTAATGGTTATATATGTATTTTTTTTAAATGCATCTACTTAAAACTGACCTACGAAGCTGAATGGTTGTTAATATCGTCATACAATAGCCGGCCACAAACATACAACAAGTATCATCAGTACTGATGTACGAATACTCGCAGTGAATGCTGAAACCATGTCATTGTTTGTGGTCGATATTATTTGTGACGTATTTAATAAATTAATACTAACATCGATTAAGTACTATACTGCCATTGGTAATATGGAATAATTTCCTTTTAGTATCGTGAGTTGAATGAAACATTTTACTGAAATACAATGTTACTGTGTCGGTCTTCGTCCACATCTGCTAGCATGTATACCGCGGCGCCGTCGGTGCCTTGCCCGTATCGAACAACGTTCGTGAAACCTGTAATAACGCAGAAATCGCAGTACAAAAACGTTAATACGACAAATATCAATCAAATATATAAAAATTCAAACAAAACGTAAACATATACAACAATGGTCATATAAAGATCTTTTTCGTTGTATTTTACACATCAATACATATAACATTAATTTACGACGATACAATTGTTTTCAACAAACGCTTACGTCACAATTGTTTACATTTTGTACAAATTGTAGTTATAACAGAGGTCAGTCGCTCGTACGCTGAGTTAGACATTCATAGCAACATTAAGCACAATTACATAGATAAGAAAAAAAAACATTTATAGAAATTTTACTAAAAGATTGGAATGTACTTGCTTCGTTTATCCCCGTTTTGTTCGCTGGAGAAGTTTCACAAGCGAAATCACCTTAACGAGAGTACCCAAGTATGGCACAGTATGGCATCGGTTTATATGTCCATGAATGAAACCATAGCTTTTAATTTATTATAAAAACTCTTTGTTATTGTAATATTAGAAGGAGAAACTAAAAATCAAACAAGACTCTTGTAATTACTAATAAAATATATTTATCAATTATAAAACTATTCAAATAATACTGAGTAAGGAACATAAAGCAGCTTTCGCGGAATAAGTTTAAACAATAAAAAAATTAAACATAAATTATAATTTTATTAAGTATAAAATAAGCTCAATAATTCATTCTATATATTTTTAATATAGATTATAAATACTCTGTAAATTAAAGAAAAAAAAACTAGACTCTAAATTGTCTATGGTTCTATGTCTGTTGTAAAAAATGTACAAAATTGACTATTCCATATTTGATGGCAGTGACTGAAACTAAATATTCAATATTTTAAGGTAGATTTTACAATAATTCATGGCAAGATTTATAAAAAGGAGGGGAAATCATTGAGTTGTTTCCAAAATAATAAGTGATAAATACTTTCTATCAAACTATATATATTTTTCTACATTGCACAAATAGCACTAGATTAGTCTAGAAAAATCCTCTGAATATATTTGTACCAATTATTAATTATTAGTTAAGTAGAAACCCTATGCTTTTTTATGTTGTTGGCATCCATAATGATATGATGGCTATATTTTTTATTTTACTAATATTATAATAGTTAAAGTTACAAATAGGAACAATTGGACGGATTTTGAATATTTTATATTAATGATGTAACGATATAGGATATAGAAATACTAAATTATGTGTTTATTGGCCCAGTGGTTAGAACGCGTGCATCTTAACCGATGATTGCGGGTTCAAACCCAGGCGAGCACCGCTGATTTCTGTGCTTAATTTGTCTTTATAATTCATCTTGTGCTCAGCGGTGACGGAAGACATCGTGAGGAAATCTGCATGTGACAAATTTCATAGAAATTCTGCCACATGTGTATTCCGCCAAACCGCATTGGAACAGCGTAGTGGAAAATGTTCCAAAACCTTCCAAAGGGAGAGGAGGCCTTTAACCCAGCAGTGGGAATTTATTGGCTGTTGTTGATTGATTGATTGATTGTTGTGTTTATTTATAGAAGATAGGCAAATTTACTACCATTCATCCATTGTCATTACTAACTTGTGCATTGTTGTATATATTAACTATACATTACATGCACTTCAAAATTTGCTATGTATCTTTTGTCTATTATTAGGCCATCTCACCTAAAAACATACTTAAAACCAAAAATATTACGTAGTGCTGTACAGAATTGTCTATCAAGACATAAAATTGCACGTAGCACGGGCTAAAACTAGTATAAAATATTATATTGTAGTAGGAAACAACTCAAAGTTAAGTAAAAGGTTTTTAGGCTAATGGAGTAGTCATATTTGTTCGAAGCTATTTAAATTTGCAAAATTTCAGCGAAATATCATCATAAATATAGTTAATTGTTCGTTGCATGCAAAGTAAATTCCAAGCTTTTATGAAAGTTAATAATAATGAGCTACCTAGATCTGTTTAACTAGATGTGCCTGTTATTGCGTGCGCTCAATGATTCTGGATGTGCCTGTTGTTATCGTTGCGCTAAAACAGCATGCTTGCATTGGTGAGTTTCCACTAACTGGTCAGCAATATCGTGTTTGCAATTTATCAGAAAATCACTAACAATTACATTGTATCAAATTTGATGAAACTCAAATCGTAATTATTAGAAACTTCTGTAACGAATGCGTGTTAACAACAATAAAAGTTGCCAACATGTCTTGTTTCGGGAACATGCGTTGATAGTCACTAGCTGTTAAACTTGACGCCTAAATAAAATGAAATTTCAAAATGTCATGACACTCTGAAATT
The DNA here is from genome assembly GCF_905220365.1 of Vanessa cardui. Taxonomy (NCBI): domain Eukaryota; kingdom Metazoa; phylum Arthropoda; class Insecta; order Lepidoptera; family Nymphalidae; genus Vanessa; species Vanessa cardui. The sequence goes on along the minus strand of NC_061154.1, from coordinate 1,688,905 downwards.
AGCTGAAAAATATTTCTATTTTACTCTCATTGTCATTTTGCAATGACCTTGAACGCACTAGTCACTAGTTAGTCAAGTTAAATTGCTAATATCCACTAGAAACAATCTTAGCGCTTGCATGCCTGCAGACAATAACATTACTATATTTGATTTATAAAACAGCGCTGCATCTTCACTAATTTCCATGCACATGCATATCAACATCAAATGTCACATGTAAATAACACTATAAATTTTAAAGTACATTTCATAAAATTTCTTTATAAAAAATATTTAAGTACAGTCGGGATAAGAAAACGTTCGTCACCTTAAGATCTACTTTCGTGTGCTCAGTTTGAGCGATAATCTGTTTTACCGATTGAGAATGACATATTGTGAATGATTTGATGTTTAGATTCAAAAGGCACTAAGATCTTAATACTTGATAAAGGAATCAATTTGAAAACTGACAAATGTTTTCTTATTCTGACTGTACATTTACCTCTATTAAGAATTTCGTGTTATTATAACTTAGTGTCATTATCATGCAATTTATATTCACAAATTTGATAACCTGTTTTTTCTTACAATATTCAATAAATAATATATTTTGAATATTTTGACAAATCATTAATACAAATATATGTATAGTAAAGTATAATATTGACACATCATTAAATTAGTTCAGTTGCATTGTAGAACTATAATTCTATGCTCTGGTATTGAAATGGCTTATGTCAATCACGCTTAATTTTGATTACCAGTACAAAAACAATGAATAGATCTCGATTGTTTTATACAACATACGCCTTTTTGCGTATTATTGTCTGTTTTATTTAATGTCTGAATGCTTATGCCGTTTTTAATGTTGAAATTGATTGTATATTTTATGTATGCCCTTTTTATACCAGACCAAAGAAATAAAGAATATCATTGATGATTACTGTGTCATTAATAATATATATTATAAATAGGATATATGTTATACAATTAAAATAATGTTTAAAGAGCTTAATTTATTACAAACATTATACAGGGAATGATTTGAATTTTCAAATATTAAAATATAATTAAACTTATGGTACGGTTAGTACTTGAACTAATTATATAAAACTGAATTTGTGACCTCTTATAGACAAAAACCAGTTCTAACCGGATTAATAAAACTTAAATTATATTTGTTTTACATAGTTAAAATCGTATTTTAATCGACCAATAGCGATTGTTTTCTAAAATCATAGATAAGCTCACCCCCACCAATAAGAGATATAATTAAACAATTATTTAAAAAAAAAAACATTTAATTTTATATTAGTATTAATGTCTCATTTTGCTTGTTTCCTAAATTTCTTATTACAACAAATACTACTATGGATCGATTAAAACTCACACGAAATATAAATTTGTTTGTAACATTAATTCTAAACAAAAAAATTAACAAGTTTGAAATAAAACCAAAAATAAAACAATTTATATAATAAAAGCACAGCCAAAAATTGTATTTTGTTTTCACTATTCTTAGTGCCTACATTTATATTCGAAATTCAAAATCACTTAAAAATAAAACAATCTCGAATAGTGTTGCCAGATTGCACACACATAGTATATATATTTACAGATACAGAATAAATACTGATCTGAAAATATTCGAAAATCTCAAATTGAGCCCGTATACTTATAAGGAAAAGTCATAGGACTTATGTTGTTCGTAGTTATATTAACCGAGTTTGTTCTTAGAATAGTTTGTAAAATTTATTACGAAGTATCTATAATTAAAGTAACGAAGTTAATTATAAAATTAAAAAAAAAACTTAGTACTTTTGTTCTTTATATCACAATGGGATATATTTAGGCTATGGCAAGTTTCATAGTATTCTAAAATACAGTATTTAAACAATATTACGTATAGTGTTACAAGGTAAAAAAAATCAATTCAAATGGCACGGATACTGTGATATTACAAGCATATTTAATTACGTAACAATTAAAAATAAAAACAAAGATAATGAACTAGCACTATTCAAAATTCTGTATTATTTTGTGCGTTTGTCCTATAAAGACACTGATGACATATCAATGAATATAAATTCGAATATTTTTTTTATTGAGTTTAGAAAAGTTTATAATACGATGCAACTTAGATGTAGTATCGACAAATTCAATAAAAACCAATTACAGCCGGTTTACACAACCAATAGAAACAGCTCTCTATCGCGCCATTCGACGCTATTCGTCGCTATAGATTCTCGCGTCAGTTCAACCCGAGAAACCGATAAATCGACGCATCAAATTGAATACATTAGTTCATATGATATTACAAGTTATTACGTTTCTGTAAAGATCATATTCGCATAAGAAATAAATATTGATAATTTGGGAGAGGGTACTTAATTCGGATGTGATCGGTTTTACGAATTTGCCGATGCTACATCTAAGTTGTGTGGAACTATACTTTATTAATTGACGATTTCTAAATAGTACCAAACGTAATCATAATTAGATTTAGTGGAACCCGCATATGTAAATTTTCACGACATATTCGGATTTATAATTCATCATTATTTTCCCTACATACGTCCTTACGGTTTGAACATATAGAAGTGACTTATTTTCTATGCATATAAATTAATTTTAATCTCAAACGAGTTAAACTTTTTAAGTTTACTCGAAATGTATATAATGTGAAAAACCACATTCGTTTTGAGTTTGTAAAAGTGTCCAATCATAAAACAGCACAGATTATGTCAAAAGGACACATCGAATCACGTTTTGGCACCTATCAATAAAAAGATCTCTTATAGACCATTTCCAATGCATGCATATATTTCAAAGTAGAATTAGAGTAACATTTTTTTCATACATGTCATTGAAATGATCTATATTTACTTGGGATAGAAATTTCATCGATATTGGTATAACATTATATCATATTATAAAAATGCTTAAAGCTACCTTTGTTCGTTAAAACTAACATCTAATACTGGTTATACATTATAGGCAACATTAAATGTTCCAACGATTACATTAAATTCGTACATCGAAATATATATGATACATTTACTTTTCTAAAGCGTTACCTTGAGTCATTCCGACGTGTTGGTGTTTGTTCCTCAAACAGTACTGGGCTAAGACGTGAAGACCACACGCGATGAAAGCTCCGTAACCGAACCATCGGAATGTGTGCCAGCCGCCATAGTTCTCGTACAACACACCCCCTATGAAGCTGCCGAGGGATGAACCGACACCTTCGAAAACAGCCCCGACAAGACCCTGGAATGTTTATATGTATTTATGAATAATTTTTAAGGATCCCATTTTTTTATTTTTTTTTTTTTTTTTATTTAAAATACAACATCTAGAGGCTCGCAGATGCCCGTGCCTTTTTTTACATTTTATATTCAATTACATTTTGGCGTTTTATATTTTATACTAAACATCAGCAGATCTTCGCTGGAAATCATTTTTGTCGTCTTCTTGGGAGACGTGGCCCACACTGATATTTTATTTTTTCTTTTAAATAATATATACGTAATGTATAATAAATGATATATAATAAAAATAATATATAAACTATAATAAATAATATATAAATAAAAATATATAGGATCCCATTGGCTCTATTCGATAGAATAAGTTGATCCCACGGGTGCTACCACAATCGACAACTTTGCCCAATAAAAAAAAACAGATAATCACTACCATGTATAAAACAAAGTTGCTTCCCATTGTCTGTCCATATATATAGTTAGATCTTTAAAACAATACAACAGATTTTGATGTGGTGTATGTTTGTATAGCACATGCATAATACAGTAGATAAATACTGATATTATTAGAAGTTTTTAATGAGATGTCGAAAATTAAGTTATTTTTTTGCGCCGACATTGAAAACGATATAGATCAAAATAATGTATTATAGTAGTGTATTATAAAGTCTAGAATGACACATATACTATTTTTTCTTTTAATTGTAAGAAATACAGCATTAATCTTAATACAATTAAGTACCTTAAACACATAGTTTTTTTATGGTATAGGTTGGCGGACGAGCATTTGGGCCACCTGATGGTAATTGGTCACCATCACCCAAAGACAATGAATGTAAGAAATATTAACTATTCCTTACATCGTCAATGCGCCACCAACCCTGGGAACTATGATGTTATGTCCCTTGTGCCTGTAGTAACACTGGCTAACTCACCCTTCAAACCGGAACACAACAATACTGCGTACTGTTGTTTAGCGGTAGAATATCTGATGAGAGGGTGGTACCTACCCAGGCGGGCTTGCACAAAGCCCTACCACCAACTGCAATTAATATAGATAAATTTGACCATTTACAGCATGTAATTGAAATGAATATTTCCGTAGATATTGCAGATATATAAAATACAGTGATAGCGGTTTGTTTTGTCTTGTGATAAAAATCTGAAAATTATATATTAAGAGATTCTATAGTATATTTAGGATCACTCGCTAGTTTTTTTATAATTTATGGATTTTTAATTAACAAGGTTATTTTTATTATTAAAGTTAATAACTTTAATAATTTAGGGATTGTATGAAAGATAATGTAGCTGGTGAGACACTTGCGAGATGACGTCTGTCAGAGAAGTATGGAAGACATGCTATTCTAACCCCTAACCTATAAATAATAATGGAATGGATGAGGATGATAATGATTTATTAATAAGTATGTAGTTTACATAGATCTGTAATAACATCAAAAATATTATTGGACATATATTGTATATGGATATATATATTATCTGTGTATTTATGTATCTGTCCCCTCGAGTGACACACATCGCGGAAAGCGCGGGAATATATAATATATGATTTGGGCGCGGGTGAAGACGGTGTGTGTGCACGGCGAGTGGATATTTAAATATAATATAAATTTAATGTAACTTGTAACTACAATTTAATGGAAGTTGAGTCGAGATGGCCCAGTGGTTAGAACGCGTGCATCTTAACCGATGATTGCGGATTCAAACCCAGGCAAGCACCGCTGATTCATGTGCTTAATTTGTCTTTATAATTCATCTCGTGGTCAGCTGTGAAGGAAAACATCGCGAGGAAACCTGCATGTGACCAATTTCATAGAAATTCTGCCACATGTGTATTCCACCAAATAGGAACAGCGTGGTGGAACATTCCAAACCTCCTCAAAGGGAGAGGAGGCCTTTAGCCCAGCAGTGGGAATTTACAGGCTGTTGTTGTTGTTGTAACTTGTAAAACGATCTTACATGAAAACATTACAAAGTAACATAAACATTTAGAATCCATACCTGAACAGTGGTTTCCGTTCCAGCCGGTGACACGACGTTGGCATATGACGTCATAGTCGGGTAGAACATCCCGAAAGTAATACCCTGGAACATCTCAATCGGTAGGATCCACCAAGCGTCGGTCAGGAACGAGTAAAGCAAGAAACGGAATCCAAACGCAAACAGGACCAACGTCATCATGTTGATGTGACCTATCTTCTTAAGAAGATATCCTGGAAAAAAATTGCAAATAAATAGAGACACATATATTTGAAACTCAAACTCAAATAACTTTATTCAATATAGAAGCATTACACTTTTTCATGGTCAATTGAAACACTACCACCGGTTCGGAAAAGAAAATACCCTGACCCGAGAAGAACCGGCGAAAGAAACTCAGCGGGATTTTTTTTTATTTGGCTCATATATTATATAAACAATTTAATATGACATGAAATAGCCATTTGTTTACTTATACATATAATAAATTTGGAGTGTCTGTTTGTAGTATTAAAATAGCAAAGCTTTTTGGCAAAGCTCTGGAACAGCTGCACCGATATTGACGGGACTTTCACTGGCAGATAACTGATATAATAGAGAACTTAGGCCACAATTTTTTTTCTGTTATATTCAAACGCGTACAAGGTCGCGGGTACAGCTAGTATTTTATAAAACAACTATTTGTTTCCCGGTTTCGTTCATGTTATAGTAGTTGGTTGTCAGATATTAGATATCAATTATGTCCTTCTTTGGAAGGGTTTAACTGTGAAGCACCATAACAAATTTCATCAAATTCAGTTGAGTAGTTTGACCGTAACAAATAAATAGAGATATTATCGCATTTACAAATATTTGGACTTTTCGCTTTGGTGATATTGAACAAAAAATCTTCTGAAACAGACAGACAGCTGAGAATAACTAATACAAGCAGATTTTCATCTTTATATAATATTAAAGTCTTTCGTAAAAATCTTTTGTGATAGTGCAACATGGTTGTGCCATGATGCACTATCAATATTTGTATTTTTGGACGAAGTAAGGGTAAATATGGCTGATTAATATTTCTTGCATTCCATCCATCTATGTGTTGTAGTTAACTTACCACAAGGTGGCTTGCTTGCCATTTTTAAACCTAATTTAAATAGAAATTAATTATATATACATATACAATAATATTATAACTGCTAAAGTAATGTCTGTCCATAGATTGTACATATACGACAAAAACACTAAACCGAAATTCATGAAATTCGGTTTGAAGCAAGCACAAGCTCCAGTGAAGAATTCATAGGCTTACTTACCTGACGACTACAATTTTAAACCAACGAACGTGAACGACAATTAGGATGTATTAGATAATTTACTCACCAGATATAAACATGAAAGGTATCTCGCCGCCGAAGGTCTGGATCGCACTGACCAATCCTTGCAAAGTCTTCACGTAGTTGGAACCATCGCACGACTGGCCAGCAACATCCTCGATATGCCAGAACAGGAATTGCCATAGGAGTCCAGTGCATAGGCCGACCGCGATCGTCCAGAGCAGGAAGGCAAACGTCGGTAGGGATGTAAGTAGACTTCCGACATCCGCTAATATATTGATCGACATTTTTGTTGAATCAACCTAGAACAAGTCAACAATAGGAAAGATGTGATATTTATATTTTTGTGTTTATTTTAAATAACTCCATATAGGATAGACTACAAGTAGATAAAAAATCTAAAACACTGTAATTTCCGGCAAAAAATGCGATTTCAAAATGTTTCAATTTTGGTGTCAAACTGAAAAGAGGAATCTGGAGTCTTTTAATTCGAAAAACGCAATTAATTTTCGTTTCAATATTAAATGTTTAGAACTATAACTTCAAATAAGTAGTTATAACAGGAGTGACGTCAATGAACGCTACATTAGTGTTTTGAAATACGTTCCGTTTCACGTTACTCTGAACGTGTTTATTGTTAAAAAACAAAATTATATCAAATATAAACGTTGCAGTTGCAAAATTTTGATAAATATCATATTTGCATGTCATAGTTCCCTATTGTATATCATTAAACAGAATAAAATAGAATCGCTTGCCGCTGTTTGTCCCTATGTATACTCAGATCTTTAAAATTACGCAATGGATTTTGATGTGATTTTTTAAAATAGATTGAGTGACTGGAGAGGAAAGTTTTTGTACATAATACATAGACAATATAGTAAAGAAACAATGATAATTTTAGATATTTCTAATGTGAATCATAATAAAATGATAACAGGCAATAATCTATGGTCTCAAGTTATCCACATTTTTTTTTAAATGTTTAGTGTACAAAAATCTCCAACCTACATGTAAGACAGTCTCTTTACACGAGGTAAAGAAAAACAATGCACGGAAAACTCGACATAAAAATCCTATTTAATATTAGAGTATCACCACATTAATAGAATTAAGTACCCAGGCTGTGCCTGTCTGTCTGTATGTTCGTCATAAACTGCAAAACTTGGTAACGAATTTTTATGCAGTTTTCACTAATAGACAAAGTTATCTAAGAGGAAGGTTTTGTTTATAATTTATCAAGGTTTTTGTGTTAATAATTTAAAATAGAACGACAATTGTTAAGCATGTCGGAAAATATCAACCCTCCTGGTCTTTTTCATGTTAATAATAAAGATATTACAATCATTGTATATTCACTAGAAGTAAGGATAAGCTTATTGCGTCAAGTTTCCGACTCCGCAAAGTAAATAAATCTTTCTTGGGGCAAGGTATCCGTTTATATAATAAAATTCCGCAGACATTTTTAACTTTGCTGTTTCGTAAATTGAAATCGTTTATAAAAAATACATTGGCAAAAAAGGTATATTATTCGATACAAGATTTGATAGATGATGAAAAAGCTTGGAGTTAAAACCTGTTGACTTCCAGGCAGGATACATTACATACATATATCATTGTATGTAACTAATATGATGGTATTTTTAATGTTGAAAAAGAGTAACTACTGACTTTCTTGCCGGTTCTTCTCGGTAGAATCTACTTTCTTAGCCTGTCTGTGGCAGCTTCACTTAATTGTTAAATGACGATTCAAAATTTAAAAGCCTACTTGAATACAGTTTATTTTGATTGATACTTAATAAAACAAAAATATGTAAATAAAAGTTGCAAATATAAAAAAAAAAACTTATGTACAGGGTGTTATTTTTTATTATTAATAATTAACATACCTGTGTATAGCAGGATACGATGACGTCACCGAACATGAAGACGAACATCAGTATAAACGCGACGGTGTAGTCCTTAGACGCGCCCCCACTGAACAAATCTATAAGGGTTCCCGTCAGTAGCGAGAATATACCCCATCCCACGGAACCCCAAAGCCTTTGCTTCCCATACGACGCTATCTTTGTACCTGAAATAGATTATTAGTTAAGTACATTTACTGTGTTTTTTTATGGTATAGGTTGGCGGACGAGCCACCTGTTGTTAAGTGGTCACCATCACCCATGAATATTAACTATTCCTTACATCGTCAATGCGCCACCAACCTTGGGAACAAAGATGTTATGTCCCTTCTGTTGGTAAGTACTGATATAGAATGAAATAAAACGCGTTTGTCTAGAAGAAGCATATTCTTTCCTGCCTTGATACTCTTGTATAGTCATCAGTTATGAGTAATGTAAAAGTAACAGCCTGTAAATGGACTGGACTGTGACTTTCTATTGATGAAAATGTTTGGAACTTACTCCAACAAGCGTTTCATTTTTGGCAGAATTTCATTGAAATTCAAATGAATCATTAACACATATTAAGGACATGAAAATTCAGTTGTCTGAATATGAACCCACAATCATTAGTTCAAGGTATGCGTTTGTTTGGGTCATATCACTCCAAAACTATACGAATTTCTTAAGTTAATTTAAAAGTATTTAAAGGTGTATCTTGTAATCTTTCGAGATGGCCCAGTGGTTAGAACGCGTGCAACTTAACCGATGATTGCGGGTTCAAACCCAGGCAAGCACCGCTGTTTCATGTGCTTAATTTGTCTTTATAATTCATGTCGTGCTCAGCGGTGAAGGAAAACATCGTGAGGAAACTTGCATGTGACAAATTTCATAGAAATTCTGCCACATGTGTATTCCACTAACCCGCATTGGAACTGCGTGGTGGAATATGTTCCAAAACCTTCTCCTCAAAGGGAGAGGCATTTAGCCCAGCAGTGGGAATATACAGGCTGTTGTTGTAATCTTACCGAGTAAGTTAAAGCAGATGGCATCAGCAAATGTAACCACAACTGCTTGCCCGATCCAACTTATGATCATCATCAGGAAAAACATCCAGAACTGTTTCGTGTACTGCGTCTCATTCTTGTGACTCTCTGTACCCGCCCTTAATAATTCGTTTACCTAAAAAAAAATAACGAGAAAATGACATATTTTATTTTTTATTTATAATTTACCTGTTGACTTCTTGGCAGGATATATTAATATAAATAATTGTATTAACTGACATGACTGTATTTTTTTAAATGTTGAAAAAGAGTGACTATTGAGTTTCTTGTCGGTTCTTCTCGGTAGAATCTACTTTCCGAACCGGTGGTAGCTTCACTTAATTGTTAAATGACGATTCAAAAGTGCTTGTAAAAGCCCAATTGAATACAGTTTATTTTGATTTGATTTGATTTGAATTCAACAACTATGATATCCTTCTTATGTAACTTTGAAGGAAGAAGTATGTATAGCTTTCTTTAAGTGTTCATTATGGATATGTTTGAAAAATGACATTTTTTACTATGACAAAGTTGTTATCGAAACTTTAGAAATCAAATTAAAGTTGATATAAATAGTATTATTGTTCTGTGTCTATACTAATAGCACACACACTTCAAATTTGTTATGCTTGTATGTATGGGAAAAGAATCCAATAAAATTGTATCAGTCCAAACTGGGGTTTGACCCAGAATGCTTGGAATCCACGGTCTATATTTACCAACGACAAAATTACATCATCAATATTCTGTACTCAGAGAATTTGCTCAGAAATAGGAGTTATATATACATACCATCTCGTTATCGCACTCTATTTTACAGAACGAGTGAAATTCGTTTAACTTTGGCTCGTAATCTGCTTTGGGTCCACAGTATGGATAGTGAATAGAACCTGAAATATAGATTAAATATACATAATTTTGTAATTTTACATTAACAACCTGTAAATTTTTCTCTACTGGGCTAAGACTTCCCCGTTGCTCCAATGCGGGTTGGTGGAGTACGATGTGAATAGGCTATTTGACTGGGTTTTAAAATTCATATTATTTAGTAGAAGTTAAGGAACCCAGTAAAAGTAGATTTTTTTATTACTAGTACATATTTGAAAAATATCAAATTAAAAATTCCATATTTAAATAACGCACGAAAACGCTACTTGGACAATATGGCGCTGCAATGGGGTCGGTGACGTCACTTTCCTGTATTTTAATCTGTGGTCCATACAGTAGAAAGCAAGGTTTACAAGAAAGTGACTTCATCGTAAGGCCGGTCAATCAGGAGCGTTTTGTGTCACGTGATAAACATTTGAAAAAATGCATTTTTATTAATGGATTTTTGAATAAATTGAGTATTTTCTAGTTTCGTTAGTAAATAACCATTTTTAAACTCATCACAAATTATTTTTCGCATTGTCAAATAGCCTATTAAAAATCGTAACATTTATTAGCTGAGTTAGAACGCGTGCATTTTAACCGATGATTGTGGGTTCAATATTTACATGTGTTTATAATTCATCTCGTGCTCGGCGGTGAAGGAAAACATCGTGAGGAAACCTGCATGTGTCTAATTTCATCGAAATTCTGCCACATGTGCATTCCACCAACCCGCATTGTAACAGCGTGGTGGAATATGTTCCAAACCATCTCCTTAATGGAAGAGGAGGCCTTATCTCAGCAGTGGGAAATGTACAGGCTGTTACTTTACTACTTTACTTTTATTTTATCATTATCTATACATACAATAAAATTGGAGTATCTCTTTGGAATACATATTAAAATAATCGATTCTTACTAAATTTATATGTATGTTCACATAGTACAAATACCAAAACAACTATTTCTTTTAATTTTGTCTGTCTTTGTAATTTCTGGATCGACTGGACCGATTTTGATGAGACTTTCACAGGCAGATAGCTGATGTACTGAGGAGTAACTTAGGCTATTACAATAATTTGTTTGTCAAATTCAAATACATATGAAGTTACGGGCACAGCTAGTTATTATGTATATTGTTACCGTCTATGTACGGGAACACTTAGGTTATATTGGTGCTACGTTTTATGCACTCTATATCCTTTATGGTTTGGCCGTGAAGAGAATTACTTTTCCAATTCAACTCACCGTCTGATAGTTTTATATGTTCAACTTCCATGTACAAGCATTTGTGTTCAGCTAACGTCTTGTGTAACAGCAGCGAGGCGTCGAAGCTCAGGTCTGATGGCAAGCTGTTAACATTGTTCGCCTTGCAAGTTGATGCCTTATCAGCGTTCCAGCTTTCACATATCTCCATAATCACCAACGGGGAGTCTATGGCACATGTCACCTGTCAAAATTAATTATATATTAGCGGAGATGACACTAAGGAATAAAAAAATTTGAAGCTCATATAACAATTTTCTTTTATTATTACTAAATACAAGATTGTATTGAAGATAAAAAAGCGTGGAGTTATTATTTATTGTTTATATAAGAAATGTATTATTGTTTACTGATATTATACACTGAAATTAAAATGGTGGAATAGACAAAATACTAAGATTCTTGTCGTTTTTTCTCAGTAAAATTTACTTTCTAAATGAATGGTATCTTTATGTTTAATTCAACACTAATATGACGATTCAAAGTTGCAACTTATACTTATGAGGTTACCTGAATGGAGTATATTTTTATTTCATATTTGTGCTCAGAACGCATGTTTCTAACCGATGGTTTATGGACCACTGAATTAATTTGTGTTTATAATGTATAAAACCTGCCTATGATTAAATTCAATGAAATTCAGACACGTGTGTCCAAAACTTTTTCCTTACAGGGTGAGGCCTTATTCCAGCACTTTACAGGTTATAACAATTATCAATAAAATAATTGAAAATTTAAATTTTTTAACATTTAATAAATTACATGATCAGATCCATCAACACAATTCCAGACACAATAAACAAAATTGTGGTTTTAACGCTATCTGTGTTATGAGGATGATGAATACATTCATATTTTACATACAAAAATTATCTATTATATCTCCAACGATCATTGCGCAATTGTCTCAAATAGAGATTGGCCACACGTTCCGAAGAGACCCTGACCATATACCCAAACAAGCTTTGGACTGGCACACCCAGGGGTGGTGTCTCCTTTGAACCTGGCGAAGCACCGTGCTGGCAGAGACGGCATCGGAATGATGAATGAGGTGAAACATGAAGCTCAAGATCGATGGCGATGGGGATAAGACATATAGATGGGATAGGGGACACCTCTCACCACTCATCAGATATTCTGCCGCGAAACAACAGTACGCAGTATTGTTGTATTCCGATTTAAAGGGTGAGTGAACCAGTGTAACTACAGGCACAAGGGATATAGCGTCTTAGTTCCCAGGGTGGCACATTGACGATGTAAGGAATAGTTAATATTTCTTACTTGTTGTCTATGGGTGAGGGTGACCACTTACCATCTGGTGGCCCATATGCTCGTCCGTCAACCTATACCATAAAAAAGTAGACATAAGAAATTTATTGTTGTTTTCTGATATATTCTAAAAGTAATTTGGTGAAAAAGTTACTTACAGTGTTTGCTTGGTAGACTAGTTTTGAACGAATTTTAATATAATGAACTTTATATTTAATTCAACACTAATATGACCATTCAAAGTTGCATCTACTTATAGAACAATCGGATCTAACAAATCATCAATTCCAGGCACAACAAACAGACATGGTTTTCTGTTTATTGGGGACGATGACCACATTCATATTTTACGTACAAAAAATATCTATCCAAGAGTCGAGATGGCCCAGTGGTTAGAACGCGTGCATCTTAACGGATGATTGCGGGTTCAAACCCAGGCAAGCACCGCTGATTCATGTGCTTAATTTGTCTTTATAATTCATCTAGTGCTCAGCGGTGAAGGAAAACATAGTGAGGAAACCTGCATGTGACAAATTTCATAGAAATTCTGCCACATGTGTATTCCACCAACCCGCATTGGAACAGCGTGGTGGAATATGTTCCAAACCTTCTCCTCAAAGGGAGAGGAGGCCTTTAGCCCAGCAGTGGGAATTTACAGGCTGTTAATATCTATCCTATCAAACGTACCTCGCAATCACCAATCGATTCGGTTCCACTGGTCACGTTGACCAGAGCGTTGATGTCGTACGAACAGAGACGAAGGTTCAGCATTTGGTCCTCGCAGGTCATGTTCACTTTGGTCGAGTTGATGAGGTTTGAGAGAGCGTTGTCTTCGCAGTTCATTGAGCAAGGTTCGTTGAGGTTCACGTAACCGGTGCCGTTTCTACACTTCGGTGTATACTTGTAGCCTGAAACATGGTTAATGATATTCTCATAAGAACATAGGTCCACTTACATGAGATTACATAATGTTAAACACATACTGATAATATGATGTGTAATGATAGTGATTTTATTTCTTATTTCATAATTACTATAATATATGTAACTACAGGCACAAGGGACATAACATCTTAGTTCCCAAGTTTGGTGGCGCATTGACGATGTAAGGAATAGTTAATATTTCTTACAGTGTCATTGTCTATGGGTGATAGTGAGCACTTACCATCAGGTGGCCCATATGCTCGTCTGCCAACCTATACCATATATATATATATATATATATATATATATATATATATATATATATATATATATTCAGTCAAACATTTAAAAACTGCGTAAGTTTCAATTAGTAACAAAATAAACATAGTTTAATGTGATAAGTTGTCTACTAACTGGAGTCATAATTAGCTGTTTAGCGAGCACTTTGTGTAGTTTCGATCTGTGCGTGCATTATTAAAAAATTCACTCTCATAACTTTTCAAACGTGCCAACCTCAAAAAAGGTTTTATTCAATGTTTACTTGGTGGAAAGTCTTTATTTGTTACATGGAATGGCTAGTGCTACTTAATATTGTCTAATATATATTTATTAAGTTTATTTTTAAAAGTATTTAAACATTCACATTCTTTTATGTTCGGCTAATCATTATATAGTTTTACTACATCAAAACTTATATTTTTTATGTCCATAATTTAAGGTTCTGACTTTAGGTAATTCAAGTTTCTGTCTGTTTCTTAAGTTATGCTTGTTTTGCGAAACATGAAATCTATATTAATATTATAAAGAAAGTATCTCTGGCTGTTTGTCTGTCTCTATTTCACGACCAAACTGCTGAACCGAATTTGATGAAATTTTGCATAAAGCAAACTTGATATCGAAGAAAGAATATAGGCTACTTTTTGCCTGACAACCTACACCCTAAAAAGCTAGCGCAGCCACGGGCGAATACTAGTAATAATAATAAAATAAATATACATATTAAAGTAAGGAAATAGATTTTTTTAAACTTCAATTAGGTGTTTAGTTAAATTTTGAACTGCCAATCGATGGCAAGTTGTATAGTTTATTCTCAGTCGATATTATACGCACATTCATAAACACACAGACAACAAGTCACACTTTTAAAAAACAGATACCGTTCTCTAAAAATGAAATTAGACACAAGCAGGTTTCCACACGATGTTTTCCTTCACCGCCGAGCGCGAGATGAATAATAAACACAAATTAAGCACATGAAATTGTGGTGCTTTCTGGGTTTGAACCCGCAATCATCCGTTAAGATGATTCAATCATCCCGCAATCATCACTTGGTGGTAGGGCTTCGTGCAAGCCCGTCTGGGCAGGTACCACCCACTCATCAGTTATTCTACCGCCAAATAACAGTAGTCAGTATTGTTGTGTTCCGGTTTGAAGGGTGAGTGAGCCAGTGTAACTACAGGCACAAGGGAAATAACATCTTAGTTCCCAAGGTTAGTGGCGCAGTGACGATGTAAGGAATAGTTAATATTTCTCACAGCGTCATTGTCTATGGGTGATGGTACCATCAGGTGGCCATATGCTCGTCCGCCAACCTACACCATAAAAAAAAAAAAAAGATGCAAGCGTTCTTCGCTTCAACTATAAATAATTAACCACTTGCAAAATGCATCGAATAGTATAAGAAATTACCATCAAGCACGACAGAGGAACTGCTCATGTCAACACAGTCATCGATCTCGTTGATCTGATTTATATTGGCGTCGTACTTTATCGACTTGACGTTGTTGTAGCAGTAGCGCGGGATGTGCCAGTGCTCGCACACCGTCTGCCACATCTCAGGCGAGTCCATGTCGCATTTCATCTGACGATACACATAAGGACACTTATAAATAAATAAATATGTGACAACATCACATACATTACTTCGATCCCAATGTAACTAGCTAAAGCACTTGTGTTATGGAACATCAGAAGTAACGACGGTACCACAAACACCGAGACCCAAGACAACATGGAAAACTAATGGTAATCTACATTGACTTGGCCGGGAATCGAACCCGGGACCTCGGAGTGGCGTACCCATGAAAACCGGTGTACACACCACTCGACCACGGAGATCGTCCGTCGATATTTCGACACTACGAACGCCTTGTTCAGAAAGAAATCCCGGTCCGGCTTCACATGGGTTGGACATTTTCAACTATATTTAATATCTTTATTATTGAAATGAAACCTCCTTGGCGGCTTGCATTTGAAATTTTTCCGACATGTCATGTAACGATTATCGTTGTATTTCAAATTATTTACACAAAAACCTTGATGAATTAATTATAAACCTAAGCCTTCCTCATAAATCGCTTTGTCACATAATAACAATTTTTTATCCTATTCGAGAAATAATGGCGAAGTTGCGAAGCGTTTTTAAGCGATAAAAGAAAATCTATGCTCAAAAGCTTATTTTACATTTGGTGATTTTATAGACAGCACACCGTGGGGGTAAAACGATCGCCTCCTGCCTATTTAACATTAGTAAACAATTAAATCTGTCAAAAGATAAGAACACACTGAGATTATTTCGTAGGTTCTTTTTCAAGTTCAGGGTATTTTCTATTCCGATCGTGATTATATTTCACATCAATTTATCATTTATTCAAATAATGAATTTAGTAAACAACAATAATCATCGTAAAATCGCTTGTTATGTATAATGATTTTGGATTATAATTCAACTTTGAAATTTTCATTAATGATATCAAATTACACTTTAATAAATTTATTGATAAAGTATCGAAATCTGTACATACCTTGCATACAGTTGTGGAGTTATCCTTGCCAAGAGTGGTCACTTTACACTGGTCTATCAGGGAAGCGTCTTGGTAACAACTTCTAAGGGTTGAAGCGCCATTACCACAGTCCAAATCAACGGCTGCCTTTGATGCGTTCTCCGGTATGAAATATATCGCCGAGAAACTCACAATCGTTACAACTTGGAAGAGTATGAAGAGAGTTTTTTGAATTTTAAACCTGAAATTATAAAATTTATTACGTATAATTTCGTCATACCTATTTCGTGAAAGATTAGTTTATTACAAGAATATTTAAATTAGTATTATAAATGCAAAAGTAAGTCCTTCTGTTACGCTATCGTGGATTAAGAAGCATTGAACCTTTTTTTTAAATCCTTTTTTAATGGTATAAGTAGCGAACGAGTTGGAATGCTCATGACCTGGAAAGTGACTACCACACTCATATTCATCTCTAAAATCGGAAGACTTGCAGGTGGATTAGGTGCGAAGCAAAGCTGGAAGAGGTTGCCCTATGATATCTGCTTCCCTTGCACACAAGTGATGAACGCCACTGATTAATTTTTTTAACCGACTTCAAAAAAAGGAGGAGGTTCTCAATTCGTCGGGGCCTTTTTTTTTTTTTTATTTTTTATGTATGTTACCGAATTACTCGAAGATGGCTGGGCCGATTTTGACAATTCTTTTTTTGTTTGAAAGGGCATGTTTTACAGGTGGTCCCATTGTCAGGAGATCAGGATCTGATGATGGGATCCTGGAGAAATCGAGGGAACTCCTCAAATTTTATAGGCACACCTATAGTGATTTCGGTTTTATTCAAAGTGCCTTGGTCATATGCTCACAAAAATTGACATTTGATGAAGTGGAACTGATGATGAAGACCACAACTGGTAATTAGAACCTATTAGTACCTAAGTAATTATTTTACGGGTTTAGTTCTATTTCTTTAAGATAGTCGCCAAGCAATTGATGTTAGTAAACATGCCTATGATGAAGTCTAGCTGATGGTGGACTACCAGGAGAATTCCTCAATGTTTAACGGCATTGCATCGGGAAAAATGGTATTGTCTAATTGGCGATGAGCAGTTAACATTAGGCTATTGTAACTTAGGTAACGCTTAATTTGAGTTGCAGTCCACATCGTATTGAAACGGCGTTGAGTTATGTTCAGAGTCGAAAGCCGAAATGTACTGAGTATAATAAAGTGAATGACAAACACTACCAATTGTAATTATAAATAACAAAACAACACTGAAAAGCATTAAATAAATTTTTATAAATAAAAAAAAACCGCCTTCAAAAATGAACTAAAAAGAAAAAAATTATCAGTTACATCCATATCCAATTTATGATTTTTTAATCACCTTTTGAAGTCGGTGCCAATAAATAGATTTAGTTTTTGTATGTATGTATTATGTACCTATATTAGCAATGTTGGCACCGACTTTGAGAGGTGATTAAAAAATCGTAAATGGGATATGGATGTAACTGATTATTTTTTTCTTTTTAGTTCATTTTTGAAGGCGGTTTTTTTTTATTTATAAAAATTTATAGTACTATCTTATAGTAAACTATGTGAAGGTTCCGTACCCTTACACATTTTTTATATATCTATATTTTTGATTAAAGTATACACAAAAAATCGAAAACCTACATCATCATTATTCTAGATCAACGGGATTTTTTCCCTACGCAAATTGGTTTGCGAATGTTTGAGAAATACAAGATAAACGTTTTATTGATTGCGTAAACCTAGATCTTCAGATAGAAAAACAATAAATTATATTAAATCTAGTATTATTTGCCAATTAATTTCCGGATAATCTATCAACGTTGGATACATATAGTGCATTAAAAGATAAATAAGTCATCATCAACAACAACAACAGCCTTTAAATGCCCACTGCTGGGCTAAAGGCCTCCTCTCCCTTTGAGGAGAAGGTTTTTGGAACATTTTCCACCACGCTGTTCCAATGCGGGTTCGTGGAATACACATGTGACAGATTTTCTATCAAATTTGTCAAATGCAGGTTTCCTCACGATGTTTTCCTTCACGGCTGAGCACGATATGAATTATAAAGACAAATTAAGCGCATGAATCAGCGGTTCTTGCCTGGGTTTGAACCCGCAATCATCGGGTAAGATGCACGCGTTCTAACCACTGGGCCATCTCGACTCTTTACATATCTAATATATTAGATATGTAAGTGGACTTATAAGTAATCATTTTATGAAAATAGGTTGGCGAACGGAGAAGTATAGCACCTGATGGTAACTAGTCACCATTCATAGAAACTATTAGGTCTAGGGCGAATCTTCGCTTTTATTCAAAAGTTTTTTTTTTTTTGCAACCTGTGACATTACTTTTTTTATTTCATTTAATTGTGAACTGCCAGTCACTCTTTTATATTTGACGCCTAAATGACGAAACATTTTTAAATGAAATTTTTAATATTAAATATTATACATAAGTTCAGTAAAAAATTAAGTTTGACGATGTCTTTATTGATTTTTACTTTTATCATTTTTTTTTTGTTATTCAGCTGTTGCAACTCGCTAATCAGCCATTATTTTTCCTGCTTACTAAAATTAAATCTTTGTTAAATTGTTACAGTTTAAATTTTAATTTATTGCAATCAAGAGCCCTTATTAATATTTAATAATTAATAAATAATTTTTATTCTTCACGCCTATAGATGGACTCTTAGGAATGAGAACATAACCGATTTTTCATGTGCATCTATCGTCCCACAATTTCTGAGACAAAAACGGCTTACGCTATCAATACATAGATTGGCGTCGTCAAAAATTTTAATAATAATTATATGGCCAATACGCCACCAATATTAGAAACGATGACCTCCGTAGTCGAGTAGTATGTATGTATATGTACACCGGTTTTCATGGGTACACCACTCCGAGGTCCCGATCGAGGGTTCGATTCGAGTCGATGTAGAAAAAGTTCATTAGTTTTCTATGTTATCTTGAATCTGGGTGTTTGTGGTCGTTTTTTCTGATTTTCCATAACACAGGATATATTTATTTAAATAATTGTATTTAATATGAGTTTGTATTTTCTAAATGTTAAAAAATTTTAACTACTGAGTTTCTTGCCGGTTCTACTCGGTACAATCTACTTTCCGAACCAGTAGTAGCTTCACTTAATTGTAAAATGACGATTTAAAAGTGCTTGTACAAGCCTACTTGAATAAAGTTTATTTTGATTTGATTTGATAATATTACGAACGACGACCTCCGTGGTCGAGTAGTTTGTACACCGGTGTGTTTCATGGGTACACTCCTCCGAGGTCCCGGGTTCGATGTAGAACAAGTTCATTAGTTTTCTATTTTGTCTTGAATCTGGGTGTTTGTGGTCGTTACTTCTGATTTTCCATAACACAACTGCTTTAGATACTTATATTGGGATCAGAGTAATGTATGTGACGTTGTCCAATATTTATCTCATGTATAAAATCTCATATTCCTTGTGGCTCTTGATACTCAGTATAAAATATGATCAGGATACCGTAAGTACTTATAATATTAATATTTACGATATTGGTTAGGAACGCAATATATCTCGTTCTACGTTCCTCATATATTGTTAAGGGCTGCGCGACCTTTGCCCTTTGCACGACATAGTTTCCCTGTCCCTGAGGTAAATGTGAAATCTCATTACGCGAGACCGCATACAAAATTGGAATTTAATTTAAAAATTGTACATACTAGAAGAGCTGAGACGACCCAGTGGTTAGAACGCGTGCATCTTAACCGATGATTGCGGGTTCAAACCCAGACAAGCACCGCTATATATATGTGCTTAATTTGTGTTTATAATTCATCTCGTGCTCGGTGGTGAAGGAAAACATCGTGAGGAAACCTGCATGTGTCAAGTTCATCGAAATTCTACCACACGTGCATTTCACTGGTGGAATATGTTCCAAAACCTCTCCTTAATGGAAGAGGAGGCCTTATCTCAGCAGTGGGAAATTTACAGGCTGTTACTTTACTTTTTAGTTTACTTACATACTAGAAATTGTACCTATGCCTTAACAATCTTATAAATTAAAAGCGTCAGCCGATTTTTCAGTAGCAGTGATTTTCTCATAAAAAAACGTAAACCTAATTTTGAAGATCTTCAGCCAGAATTATTGATCGCAATTTATTAAATTGTTATGATTTAAAAAAAAATATTTAGAAATTGAAAGAAGTTACTGGCCACGTAGACGATGCACTGGTTATATATCTGATAAAAAAAAATACAAATCGTTCATACAGACATTGGTTTCGAAATTTGAAAAAAGTGTTAGAGCTCTTTATTTCCCCACGTCAATTCCACAATATTCCTTATCACGCTGTCACGCTGTAATCAAATAATAAGTATCGCTGTACAATTATATTGCTTAATAGATGGTAACTGTTTGTGTTATCAACAGTTATCTTAATCTCCTTATGATGGTTTAAAATATATGTTCGGTATGTTATGGGATTGCTATGACATCAGATGATAGTATTATCTGTTTTATATCGAGATTAGATTTCGTCGCAACGTATGCGTATTTTAAAGCCGTTCATATTACCGAATGTTAAGAAATACGATGATTGTATGAGAGTTAGATATTCATTCAAACGATACATATGTACTTGTTTTCATCAATTTTAATTGAAGGAATGATAATAAGACATTTACGTTTGCCATGGAATTTTCTAATAGCTAAACTATATTATGTACTATTATTTATTTATTATTATTATTTATAATACAAAACTATTCCATTATCTATATCAACTTTAATTATACGCGAATAACGGGAATTTTTCGAATATCTTATATTAATAAAGCAAGCCGGTTTAGACCCAGTGACTGTGGCACTTAAAAAAATGTTTATGGTCTCATTTTGAAGAGTCTCAGTTGTAGATGTGCAGAATATTGTTGACGACCTCCGTGGTCGAGTAGTCGATAGTGTGTACACAGGTATTCATTGGTACGCCACTCCGAGGTCCCTGGCTCGATTCCCGACCAAGTCGATGTATATTACGATTAGTTTTCTATGTTGTCTCGGGTCTGGGTGTTTGTGGTACCGTCGTTACTTCTGAATTTCCATAACACAAGTGCTTAAGCTACTACTACTACTACTTTACTTGGTGGCAGGGCTTTGTGCTAGCCCGTCTGGGTAGGTACCACCCACTCATCAGTTATTCTTCCGCCAAATAACAGTATTCAGTATTGTTGTGTTCCGGTTTGAAGGGTGAGTGAGCCAGTGTAACTACAGGCACAAGGGACATAACATCTTAGTACCCAAGTTTGGTGGCACATTGACGATGTAAAGAATAGTTAATATTTCTTACAGCGTCATTGTCTATGGGTGATGGTGACCACTTACTATCAGGTGGCCCATATGCTCGTTCGCCAACCTATACCATAAAAAAAACTTACATTGGAATCAGAGTAATGTATGTGACGTTGTCTTATATTTATTTAGTATATTATTTATGATAATATTAAACAGGAATCTTGATTGCAAGTTGCTAAATGGTTTAACAAAGAATTAATTTTAGAGAGCGAAAAAATCTTTACTGAGCGATTAATGAAGGGTCCTACGACTGTCTAAGAA
Organism: Vanessa cardui; assembly: GCF_905220365.1. Classification (NCBI taxonomy): domain Eukaryota; kingdom Metazoa; phylum Arthropoda; class Insecta; order Lepidoptera; family Nymphalidae; genus Vanessa; species Vanessa cardui. The sequence continues at coordinate 1,666,654 of NC_061154.1, read as the reverse complement.
AAACGTCGTATCTATTTGATGTTAAAATTATCATCATTAAAAGCAGTTTCATAATTTTGGTGCCAAATGTAGTCCATAATGAATGTCATAGATTATTGAAGCTCACATCAAATGCCAAACTAAAATTGCATGAAGATTCAAGGCGTTCGAAGGAGGTTTTACTATGTAATAATATTATATAAGTTTTCATACTGACGTGACAGAATTCAACTTTATACGTATTATAAAAGTTACTCTTGAATTAGATTAGAGATTATTGGACACATGACAAAGGAACGAAGATTTAAGTTTGCTTTTATGTTATAAAAATTGGTTGAATCATGTTACAATAAATACTAATCATTATGTAAATTCAGCGACTTTAGATAATGATCAATGTTTATAGCGTGTTATTTATTTGTTTATCTTTATTGTTTTGTTTTTTATTATTATTATTTTAGTCGATTTTTACTTTCATTTCTTGTTAAATATTGCCTTAATTACATAGTATAAAACAAAGTCGCTTATCGCTGTCTGTCCCTTATGTATGCTTAGATCTTTAAAATTACAACGGATTTGGATGCGGTTTTTTTTAATTAATAGATTGATTTAATAGTAAGGTTTATACATGTAATATATGTGTTTATATATGTATAGTATATGTATTTATATATATAATAAGGTGAGCCAGTGTAACTACAGACACAAGGGACATAACATCTTAGATCCTAAGGTTGGTGGCACATTGACGATGTAGGGAATAGTTTAGTTTTTCTAACAGCTTCATTGTCTATGGGTGGTGGTGACCACTTACCATCAGGTGGCCCATATGTTCGTCCGCCAACCTATACCATAAAAAAATTTAGGAGATAAATACTAATTTTGTAAGTTTCTACCGTGATGTCGTAAAAAGCACATTCTGTAGTATGTTTAGTATCAGCATTGCATCCGTGCGAAGCCGTGGCGAGTCAGTAGTATTTTTAAATTATGAATACATTATAATTACATAGTTGATTGATAATTAATTATTCTTTTAGGTTATTAGAGAATTTTTACCGAAAATATCGTTTAATAAGCTTATTTAAATCAAATGTGTTTGCTGATTTATTATTTCGTCTGTTCAATATACAAAGCATATACATTTCAAAACCAAATTAGTGCAAATCAAAATATAGAGTTTTCGTATAGTGTTTTCAAGGGCCGAGATCGACAAGCATACATAAACAAAAAAAAAAAAAATGTCTGTCTGTTTGTACTGGCTAATCTCTAGCTAACGATTTTGACTTTCATATATAGCTGATGTAATAAGGAGTAGCTTAGGCTACAACATAATTATTTTTTTTAAATTCAAACGCGCACAACGTCGTGGGCATATAATAATAAGTACACCAATAGCTATATATGTGCTTTGTACAAATATCATGTATTAATAGAATAGAATATAAAATTGGAATTGCTGGGGGTATGCAATGTATTATGTAAATGTCAACATATATGTCTCGCTATAATAGCTCTCTGAAGTTATTCTTGGTCCAAAGACTCGTGAAATGAACTATCGTTAAAAATAATCCCCTTATAGAGATCTTCTTTCTAGAATCATTCATTCATTAGTGTTGAGATGGGTGTCTGATCATCGCCTACACTTTATTATATAAACACTCGAATGATATACACAAACATGAATGAAGGTATAGCAAAAATAAATCAATTCTGGTATCTGATGTATGTGCAATTATTGTTTCAGAAATTTGGAATAATCAATTTAATTACATGTTTTATTTATATTTTAATTGTATAAAATTAAAACGATCATCGCGTTAAAACTAAGTCGCTTCGCCGTCTGTCGATCTATAACAAACAACAGCCTGTAATCTTTCCACTGCTGGGCTAAGGCCTCCTCTTACTTTGAGGAGAAGGTTTGGAAGATATTTCATCACGCTGTTCCAATACGTGTTGGTAGAATACACATGTAGCACAATATGAAATTAGACACATGCCGATTTCTTCACGATGTTTTCCGAGCACGAGATGAATTTACACAAATCAAGTACATGAATATTCAGCGCTGCTTGTCTGGGTTTGAAGCCGCAATCATCGATTAAGATGCACGAGTTCTAACCACGGGACCATCTCGGCTATCGATCTGAACGGGATAAAATTAAAAACTACTAAATGTATTTACATATGGTATTCACGCAATAATCTGTTATTCGTGAGGTTCAAACGTTATAAGAACTGAGATCTTGTACATTTTGTACAAATTGACTGTTGACAATTATTAAAGATGTTAGAAAAAAGACAAATTCAAATTAGGAATTTGTGTGATTTTCATTTGTTTTTGTTGTTGTTAAAATGAGTGAATCTAAAGAAGAAATTCGATACATTTTAAAATTTTACTATAAAAAAGGTAAAAATGCAACTCAAGCCGCGAAAAAAATTTGTGATGTTTATTGACCTAATGCAGTATCTGTGAGAGTAACGCAAGTTTGGTTTAAGCGTCTTCAAGCCGGAAATTTTGATATCAAAGATGCATCTCGCTCTGGTCGCCCTGTTACGGACAAAATTGATGCCATTTTTGAAAAAGTGGAGCAAGATCGGCATATTAGTAGTTACGATGTAGCTGAAGAACTGGCAATTGACCACAAAACGGTTTTGACTCATTTGAATAAAGCTGGGTACAAAAAAAGGTCGATATATGGGTGCCTCATGAACTCACTGAAAGAAACCCAATGAACCGTGTACTCATTTGTGATTCTTTATTACGACGTAATGAAACCGAACCATTTTTGAAGAAGCTGATAACTGGTGATGAAAAGTGGATCACATACGACAAGAACGTGCGAAAAAGATCGTAGTCAAAGGCCGGTCAAGCTTCACAGACTGTGGCAAAACCCGGATTAACTCGCAACAAGGTAATGCTGTGTGTATGGTGGGATTGGAAGGGCATCATTCATTATTAGCTGTTACCGCCCGGCAGGACCATCGATTCAGAACTGTATTGCGAACAATTGATGAGATTGAAGCAAGAAATTGAGAGAAAGCGGCCAGAATTGATCAACAGAAGGGGTGTGGTTTTTCACCATGACAACGCTAGACCTCACACATCTTTAGCCACTCAACAAAAATTACGAGAGTTTGGCTGGGAGGTATTAATGCATCCGCCGTATAGTCCTGACCTTGCACCTTCAGATTTTCATCTGTTTCGGTCTCTGCAGAATTCCTTAGGCAGTGTCAGGTTAACATCACGAGAGGACTGCCAAAACCACTTGTCGCAGTTTTTCGATCAGAAGCCCCAAAATTTTTACAGCAATGGGATCATGTCACTACCAACAAGATGGCAAAAAGTTATGGAACAAAATGGCACCTACATACTTTAGTCAAATGTAAATAAACTATAAAAAAAACTTTTTGAATTTTCATATAAAATACGAAGAAACTTTTTCCTCAACCTATTATGTATAGATTGAATAAGTTAAGGTGTGACTAACAAACAAATTTACTTTCTTAATTTTAATAATAATAATAATCTGATTATAAAGTATAGTATCTAATAATAATAATATAAGTATAGTATCTAATCTAATAGATTCTTTTAAGTTGATAATTCCACCATACAATATTTTTGACAGCAAAACAATGGCTCATATCAACTGACCGTAGCTTGGAAAATGTTAGCCAGAGAGAAAATTCTGACAAGCGTTACAATAGAAATAAGAGCTCGGATTTTTACTGACCTGTTCGTTAAGTTAACATGCCCTAGTTGAAAGTATCGATTTTATTGTATCCCGCGAAACTAGTCACGGAGTAGCGTTGATTAATTTTACTCATTGTAAATGATATCTACAATCTGATCATAATTTTGTGAATGATTATGTTACCATTATATTAATAAAACAAAGTCATAATTGTATCACGAATGTACAATATAGTACCTATGTATTACCTCACTAAAATGAGTTTGAGTCTGAGTTTTTTTTTGACTAAACTCTCGCGGTAAAAATCAACGTCGCACGTGTCTGTACGCTCAGATTTTTTATGTACTTTAAAATATTTTAATTCCATTTTCAGCCATTAAGAGCATGAATTAAGAGGAAGTTCTATAAGTAATCATAGTAAAGAAAAACGGATGCTGTCAAATTCAATTTTTTTTATATACTGCTTTTAAATTTGGAATATACATGCCAGTATATAATATTTAAATATAAGATAAAAATTAATAATAGCTTTATTGTCGTCCGTAAATTCAATTCTATAAGACAATACGCTACATATATCGAACTGTAGTAAATGTTGGCGTGATTTGCAACTGATAGCACATGACGTTGCACACAAAAAAAATTACAAATTCATAATTCTTTGACTCTCACAATCCAATAGGATCTCAAATATAATACGCTCGTATAGAGTTCAACTGTAAAGCAACTGCTTTTATCACTTCTAAAATCCATAAAAAAAGAACTTACTTTCGCATTAATAACATTAATAAGGATTAATGTATTTAGATACAATCATTTTAGTACCTTATCAAACAGAATTTCAAATACCCACAATTCAGATGTACAAATAAATCTTGTACGACGTATTTAAAAAAAAATACGATAAAATATATATTTACCTGTCCGCAATTACACCGAACAGCGGTTTAGCGACGAGTCCGAATATTGGCAGGATGGTGTAAATCAAGCCAACCGTTGCAGACGTGAAGCCTAGCTGGCGAGCATATGTCGACAAATATGGTACAAGTGGGGCCGTTCCTGTAAACGATTGATATTTAAAAAGAAACACTTTATAGGTCTGTTTGGGACCTAGTTGAAGGATGCCCTAATTTTAATAAGTAGGGCAGTTCTTTGACCCAGTGATAAATGATACTCGTATCAATCACAGTTTTTAGTTTAGTTTGATAAAGAAATAATTTGATAAACTAATCGCTACTTTAAAAATACTTTGAATTGAGAATGTATATTGCAAATTAATCATCATTGTTTGTAATTAAGAATAGAAATATAACAATTTGTACGGATATGAAGCAATATTTTTTTTATGATTAATTAACTATCAGATAATTAAAAACATAGCTTTAAATATTTAAATATATTGTACAAGACCCATTTATTAAGGTCAGCTCTCAGCAATAAGCCTTCCAACAGTCAATTATAACACAATTGCTAGCGACATCCATCAACTTTTAAATTCAAAAAATTCAGCGTATGTATATTTAAAAAAAATAATTAATTCCTGGTTTATACAATTAAGCTACATATTATTTTTTTTTACAAGAGAACTTGTGAATTATATCAATTGCAAAATGAAATTATGTGAAACACAACTTAAGTGTTATGCTTATAATATAACATTATTAGTAGTGATTGCCCATTGTTTTCAATCTTAAATGATGATTCCAAATTTCAATCCGGGCAAGCAATGTATTTCATATGTTTATATTTGTCTTATAATATATCTTATGCTTGGTGGTTTAGAAAATCATTGTGTAGAAATTGGCAGTTGAAAATTTGCATTGTAATGTGTGTTAACCAACGCTATTTGGAGCCAGTATGTTACTAGAGAGCTTTTGTAGTGGGACATCAAGAGGCTTCTTTCTTCACAAGTATTAAAGGAAGAAAAGCATGTTTTTATACAATTGATATGTTTACCGTACCATCATATTATTTTTCTCTAATCTAAAAATTATATATATTTGTCAAATTCGTTAAATAAAAAGGGGTTTGGTTACAATCATTGTACATAGTTTTGCATCAAACTATGTGCAGTCCTAATAATATGGTGTTAGATGGTACATATTTTCATGTTACAATACCCGATTATTTAACATGAAATATTAATCACTAGTAATAAGCAAGAATAATTGACAATGGCGAGTTGTATATCAACATATATCTATTGTCTCGCTACTTTATTCTCTCGTTGAAAAACTAAATGGATTTTCTGTCATCGGTGGAATGATGTAGTGTATTTTTGTGTAATATATCAAAATGTACTACAGCAAATGCACAAATAGGATAGTTTATAAGTTAAAATATGTGTTTATACCGACAAATACATATTTCTTAAACTCTATATGTAAATATAATGTGAAATTAATATTTACCTGCATTGAATAGAAAAAAGTGCCCCTTTATGGGCAATAACTTTTTGTTAACCGTCATTTTTAGTTACAGCTTTAATTCTGAAATAAACAATTCCATTTTACTTCATGTCATTTGTTATACCAAGGACAAACTACTTATACATCAATTTTAACAAGATAAAAAATTCGCCATCGTCTTCAAAATTATTTTAGCCTTGTGAGTCTTAACTAATAAACTTTCCACTGCTTGCCTAACAACAAATGTTATTGTTTTATTTTGTACTTCAATTTATTGATCATTACATTTATGAACTTGAGTACAATTGTAGTGTTATTCGATCTTATGAAGCAATTTTTGGGGTTGCTTTTTTGATGAGTTTTAACATGTTTCTCTATTAAAAGTTTAACTAAAAATAAGTTCAAAGTACAAACTGGCAATCGGCAAAAGGGACAAACAAATCGCTTCGTACGGGTCACGCAGGTCAACTATTCAAAAATAAATTTCCGAGAATCACCTTCGCCGAAAGCTATACTTGTTTTGAGCGAAAAGTAAAAAAGAAACAAGCATTGCACAATTTTATCGTGTTCTTCTTTCGCTTGCTGCGTTTTTATACAAATATGTACTTTGGATTTATGCAACAGTATAATTAATAAATCTATTACCTTAACAAATCCAAATTCCTATGAGAAAAATAATATATCACTTTTTTTGTAATAACAATATAACGTTAAGCTCTTAAAACGATATACTAAACATTAATATTTAACATGTACTTTAAGTTTTTATTTTTAATTAACACATTTGAGAAAAACACATGTTTTAAGACATGATTTCACTCACAGGATGGTGCAGTAGCAGTATTCCAGTTTCCACTGTACAAAATGCAAATTGAGAACTCGATAAATAAAATCTCGTTGTTGCCAGGTAGTGCTAACTAAATCTCCCTAAAACATTATTAAAATCACCCGTTTTTCAACTTATAATAAGTTTTATTTTAACCTTGTAATCTTTATAATATTCTTAATACTCAAATAAACTCTATTTTAAATAAAAATAAAATGATTCTAAAAAACCTTTGACCAAATTATTATTTTTCTAATGTGTTTTTGTCTTTATGTTGTTTCATTTCGATATATAAAAAGACTGACCCTGATCGATCCTATCTCGACAGATTTTTTGAGACTTCGGAACCTTAACCACCTAATCGTATAATGCAGCAACACATAAGTTTCTCCAATGACCTCAATTGTTGTACAATTACAATACTCACTACGCGAACGTTATGGTATCTATATAAAATACGTTAAGAGCTTAAGACATTCGAAAACATTCTCCTCCTATATTCTAGTTTACCGGTCAGCAGTTCCAAGTATCACTGAATTCTGTCATTTGCTATGACCATGAAAGAGTCGTAGATAGTTTATAAAATTTTCTTTGACTCTTCGTCTCTATTTGTTTTAGAGGTTAAATATGTATCGACTACGCATGGGTTTATTAAAGCCTCATACTGTAAAATATATTTCTCATTTTTAAATATTTTATGTAATGCACAAATTTAAAAGCAATACGGACCTTTTCAAGCAACTGTCGACACAATTTCAGTTGCGTAGAAGTTAAGATAATTTTTTGCTTAAATAGCATGCAGTGCATTTTCGATGCTTCGTATCACTGGTGGAGGGATGCTTAGGTATTCCTTTCCACGTCTACAAAATATTTAAACGACAAAACAAATTTGTTTCATAGCATAATTTAGGTTTTGTCTAGATTATATCCGCTATGTAGCCTTTCTTGAAGGTTTTGTAGTGAATTTGAGCAGATAATTTATCATTCTTACTGTTTCTACACCTTAAATATTGAGACTTCAAAAATGTTTATACATATCATTTTCCATAGATTTTTGCCAAAGAGACCATAAAAAAGAAAAATACCATTAAATAAAGAAAATAAAGGATGCGTAAGTTATATGAACTTTATAAATTTAGGGAAAAATTATTAAGCTGGCAGCACTGATTTTACCTGTCAAAATCAATAATTATTACCAACATAAACAAGATCATATAAAATTTTGCAGTGCAGGCAACTTAATGAATAAAACGTAGTATGTAATTATTTTGTAAAAAAAATAAGGTCTTTTGTGATGGTATTCGAAGATTCCCATAATTATCGCTTCATTGCTCAATCTGCGTGGAATTCATAGGAATCTAAACATTTGAAAACATCCTAGAATTTTAGGATTTTTGGAGATAATATTTTTTAAGAAGTCTTGAGAATTTTAAGCTAGGAAGCAATGACATTCTAATAAATTTACTAGGACATTATTGCTAAGAAGTATATTATTTTGAATGAGAAAATATATTAAACAGATTCGTCACATTTTAAGAATTTATTTCGTGATACTTGTATTGATATAAGTTTATTTTTCGAATATAAAATATGGAACTGGATAGCAGGAACAATATACTCTTTTAATTTTTAAGTTCATTTCTATCCAGTAAACAAAACTTCTTATAAATAAGAACTTATGGGACGAATATAAAGATTCTGAAGTGAAAAACATTCAAAATCAAATATATTATTCAAATATCTATACAATGTAAATGACGATGATTGAAATGCTCGTTGATTATGGTTAGGTGTGTTTTAAAATATACGTAGAATGATGATAGTAGCAAATACTATAGGAGCTGAGGCCTAGTTCGGGGTACATAAACTAAGTCACACTGTGATGAGAAAGAATCGTCAATTTTGCTTTTAACTCGCCGTTATGACGTCACCAATGATTAATAATTAACACTTTAAAGGGGAAAAATTGGTTTGTTTATTCCTGAGAGATATAGGGAATAGTCTTATGCATATTGAATTGATGGGTGCATGGTTTTTAGTTATTACCAAAAATATTGCCTATGAGGACAATGATCCTAGTTTCATAATGAACTATTTACTAGTCCAGACTTGCCAGGCAATGTTTTTAGAAATTTTGAATGCTTTGACGATGTCTACTAAACTTTGATCTTGATGGTTCGAGGCCCCATTTTCTCTGCCGGAGACCGAACGCGCATGATCACGTCAACGGACCATTTACAGCCATTGTCTCCAAATATAGCCTTGTCAAACAACTTACGCCCTTTTACACGCTCAACCAATAAAGTGAATATGTAAAATAATTAAAAAAAAGAAGTCTAATTTTAACTATTAGCTTCTATTTTTATTGTTCTATTAATTTGAAAGTTACCAAGTGTTGGCAGTACCGGCATGGCTCAGTGACTTAAAAGAAAAGTCGTGAAATAAAAAAAAAAGTTAATATAATCGATAAGTAACGTTCAGTTTTATTCGATTAATTAGTGGTCATAACTCGTCGTATGCTCGGCGGCGAAGGATCTTGAGGGAAACTGATTATGTACTCTTTGCACTGCTTCAAAACGTGGTGACTTCAGCACCTATACATCTCCTCAAGAGAAGGTCATTGTCCTGTTGACTAGCTGTTACGTTACTAGGTAGATGCTGCCTATGAAAGAGCCAGATACTGGACAATGGATCTTCATTTACTGTTAGTGATCCCCTCAAATTCGGACACGGACTATTCGCACTAGTATTTATTTTGTGGTCAGGTTATAAAACAATTATTACAATATATTATAAACAAATTTAATACAATTTATTTTGAGAATAGTTTTATATTAATAAAAACATTGCCTTAAAATATCCTGATTTGGAATATAAATAGTGATATAAAATACCTTTGTTTATTGTATCGTAATATTTCCATTGTATTTATTTGTATTGCATTGGAACACTGAAAATATTTTCGTGTAAAAAGACTTGATCGGAAATGTCTTTATTGATCATTAAAGTTACACTGTGTAAAGATCAGCTGTTTTCTTTTTTTGCAGGGATGTGAACAACTTTTACCGGTCTGATTAAAATTTTAGTATTCTGTTTATTCAATGATATGACTATAATAATATTCTCTAACTTTTCAATTTCGTTTCGAAATTCTACAAAATCATTCAACTTTTCTTTTTTGTATTTTATTAATTTCGTGTTACTTTCTATTTTTATGTTTTTTGTTTGTGGTGTGCAATAAAGTATAATGCATTCATTCATTCATTCATTCAAACTGCATAAATTTTGTAATTCGTACTTAAACTTTCAAATATCGTGTGGTACCGTCGTACTTCTGGTTTTCCATAACAAAAGTGCTTTAGCTACTTACAATGGAATCAGAGTAATGTATGTGATATTTGTTTATTTATTTTTTACAACAATCAGGTAAGAATCAGGTACTACCTGGTTATTTTGATAAGTAAACATAATTATCATGTTTGCAATCGTAAAAGAGAAAATGATTTGATAGAAATAATTATTTGTAAGTAATTTAATAAAAAATCTATAAATATAATAAAATTGGAGTGTAATACTAAAATAGTGCTTTTTTACTCAGTGCATATATGTATAAACGGTTAATAAACATTTTTTTACAATTTTGTCTGTCTGTTTGTTCCAGCTAATCTCTGGAACTGCTGGACCGATTTTGACGTGACTTTCACTGGCAGATAACTGATATAATAAGGAGTAACTTAGTACGTGACGTACAAGACCGCGGGCACAGCTAGTATAAATAATAAAATTAATATAATTTTTGAATAAAATATACTATTTCGTAAAGTTCCTGTAATAAAATATTATGAACCAATGCAAAGTTATGATATTTCATTTTCAAAACGAGTGACAACTTTCGTTGCAGCTATTATTGTAGCACTAAACGTTAAACGACCTCTTTACTGCGCAAAATAGTAGGACAGGCCAACCAAATTAAAAATAATGAGTAGGTAGATATTCTCTAATAGGTGTTCAGTAGTTATCACGTGATTGACGCCCAAAATACATATTATAATAAAAAAAAACAATGAATACCTCACCAAAGTTATCATTGCATGATAAAATTAAATAAGTAGAATATCTTTATACAAAGTCCAAATATTTAAGCCAAATATATTTTTACTAACACCTGAGACTCAAATATTGTGGGCAGCTATTTGTCAAATAAAGATCTACCTTTAATTAAAGTAACATTGATATAAAATAGTTCAATGATAAAGCTTTGTTGCATAGCGTGTATTCATATATAGTCGGTTCCAATGAAAGTAAAGACAAACTAAGCTAGATTTACTTATTTCATCGATTTACTTAAATAGTAATAACTCAGTTATATTGTGAACTACTAAGAGTTAATGATTTATTATATTACTTATATCAACTTTAATGTCACTTCAAAAATTTCGATAAAAAAATTGTGGCCTTTTCGCAAATCCATAGTGAATATCATAGATTAACCAAACTCTCGACCAATGGTATGGTGTCAAATTGCTGTCAAATATTATTTTGTTTTTCTCCTCTTATAGTCAGATTACAGATATACTTATTTCTTTGAGATTAATAGACTACGATACCATTAGAGCGGGCACAGTCCAAACTCTTACGTTATATATTTTATTCTTATTATGAGTGTTTTTTAAATAACAAGGATATAGCTTTAATTAATTATTAAACTAAGCACAATATAAATTACGAAAAACATGCCACTCGTACTCACTTGCAGCTGAAACATGTCTAGAATTTCCTCATGGCCGGTAGGGATAGCTACTTAGCTTAATTGGTAAGATCACCTTAGGCAGGATACACGAGGGGTGCGGGGTGTTGAAATATAGGATTAAGTTTCCTTATAATTAACCCTTCAGTCAGAAAAGTCAGTAAGTCGACCCCTTCGTTTTAAAAATGCAAATATATTTTGAATTGAATTGAAAACGTGAAATAGCTTTAGGCGCTTCTAATTATGTGATTATTATTTGACAATATCTTAGACAACACTAAGTCTGTTTATGAATATTTAATTGATGTTTGTATGCAACAACAATATTTAGTAGCGACTAGCGACCTGCCCCGACTTCACACGGGTACAATGCTGATACTAAATATACTACAGAATGTATTCATATACCTACAACGTTCCCAGTTTTGTTTCTGGCAATTCAGAGCCTTGATATCTATGTTAAACGGACAATAGATTTAAATAAAACTAGTTATTACGGATTTTAATCGCGTATATTAATTATTTTGGACATCCCGACGTTTCGAGCACTTTACAGCGTTCGTGGTCACGGGTCCAAAATAATTAAAATCCGTAATAACTAGTTTTATTTAAATGTGTAATAATCGTGAAAATTTAAGACAACATTACGGACAATACACTTAAGGAACTTATATGGGTAAGGATTGATGCTATATTGCTTAATATCGTTTCGTAAATAAGCTATCATACTTCGTCAAAAATAAACGATAACAATTGGTGATTACGGGTTATCCCTAAGGGATAGACACACACGATCACAAACTTATTTGTATACCTTTTTGAGGTGAACAATAATGTGGTACATTATTTCGATATATCTCGTAGGGTTCAGCTAGCGTTTGCAACGAAATCACAAAAAAGTATTGATGACGTCACATTAGAAACCTCTAAAACTATCAGCGTTTCTTAACTACATTATGCATTTATTGTACATAAATATATTCTTTTAAATGCTTAAATATATACAAATATGAAATAATACTAGTTACTGTATAAATCTTGACCGCGTTGAATGGTGGCAAGAATGCTAGCAGCATTTCCCCGTTGAATTGCAATTCCGATCCCCTGGGCAAAAAACGAACCAGCCCTCCTGTCAACAGTGGAGGCAATGAGGCGAGGTGTAATACTTTTGAATCAATCTATTAAAAAAACCCGCATCAAAATCCGTTGCGTAGTTTTAAAGATCTAAGCATATATAGGAAAGATCGCTACTTTGGTTATACTATGTATATAGTTATATCCTTTAGAAGAAATATAAAGTGCTCCGTTGCTTGCTGTATGGCAATTACTAGTAAAATATTTTCTTTTATGGAATATGTTGGCGGACGAGTATATGGGCCACCTGATGGTAAGTGGTCACCATCACCCATAGACAATGACGCTGTGAGAAATGTTAACTATTCCTTACATCGTCAAAGCGCCACCAACCTTGGGAACTAAGATGCTATGTCCCTTGTGCCTGTAGTTACACTGACTCACTTACCCTTCAAACCGGAACACAACAATACTGCGTACTGTTGTTTAGCGGTAGAATATCTGATGAGTGGGTGGTACCTACCCAGGCGGGCTTGCACAAAGCCTTACCATCAAGTGAACGTCGATTCTGCTTACGCAAAGGTAAAACGGCAAAGGCAAAGGATATCAGAGATGGATGAAATAATAATAGTTTTTATCTTTTCACAATGTAAGACATAAGCCTAATCAGTTATTACGATAACACTATAGCGCGTCAAGTGTAAGTTGGCGTGTGGCAAAAACATGTACTAATTTTTTTTTGTTCATTTAATATCTTATTTGCTTATTTACCCTTATTAACAAAACTTACCCAAAATCTATTAAAAATGAGACGTAGAGAATTATTTTCTAGGGAGATATTGGTAAAATAAACAAAAAAGTGACAAAACAAAGGTGTAGCAGGTGCTGCCACAGGAACGCCAACTTATACTTGACAGTCTATAAAAACCTTTTTGTAACGAAATTCATTGACAGTAAACGTCATAAAAGGTAACGACATTACGTTTCAAGACAACCTTTTTATCTCTATCTCTTTCTGTCCGTTCCTCTTACTTATTTTTTGTTATAGTTTTATTTACACGATATTTTCATATAATTTCTTTTATTTTTTTTTTATTTATTTAATTGTGCGTGTTATTAATAACAATAAATTCGTTTTAAGCATGACCTCTTACTTTTTTCAGAATATAAATATATATTGTAAATGGGAAAGTATGTCTGTTCGACTGACGCTTTTTCACGATCAAGCCGCTGAACCGAATTTGATGAAATTTGGTATGAAGCTAACTTGAACTCTAAGAAAGAACATCTATTGGCTCTCCTTTATTATGCGTGTGTGTAGATCAAATAAAAATATATTTTATTCAAGTAGGTTTTTACAAGCACTTTTGAATCGTCATTTTACAACAATTTTATGTGAAGCTACCACCGGTTTTTTTATGACATAGGTGGCATAGGCAGGAGGCTCACCTGATAGAAAGTGACTATCATCGCCCATGGACAGCTGCACCAGGGGGATTGCAGATGCGTTGTTGGCCTTTAAAGAAGGAGTACGCTCTTTTCTTGAAGATTCCCAAGTCGTATCGGTTCGGAAAAACCGTCGGCGAAAGTTGCTCCCACAAAGTGGTTTACGAGGCAGAAGTAAAAAAGGGGAAAATAGGTTCTACAGAGAAGAATCGGCAAGAAATTCAGTAGTTACTCTTTTTTACCATTTAAAAATACATTCACACACAATTCATGCTAGCTGTGTGGCTCGAATACATCGTTGCTTTTCCAAATAAGTATATATAAACTACAACATCAGCTAAGGTGTTATTTATTTTAGTGAGTTATAGTTATGTTTTCATTTATTTCATTTATATTATATAATTTTTATTGAACATCAGTTCCGTTTTTTGTTTTCATTTAGTGTCTCGTGGTTACTACACTTTTGGAGCATAGTTTTTAAACGACTTACATATAGTTAAGTTAAAATGCAGAAAAGTTAGGCTCTTTTTATAATTCTTTTGTCTACGGTTTAAATAATTATATGGTTTAATAAATCTTTTTTGGTTACTGCTTTAATTCAATATTCTTAATCAATATATAGTAATTGTCATTTAATCATTTTCCAACTTTTTAATTTATTTTATTTTATATCACATTTTATTCATAATTTGCGAAAGCAGCTTTGTTTCAACCAAAGACCCCTCATTTTTTAAATAGTATTAGTTATTCTAACAGAGGTTTAACAATAGACCTGAATATATTGCTTACCTTTTCAATAGTAGTGAAACATCAGTATTAACGATGCAAAGGTCAATGACATTACATTAACAATCCGTTTGATAATGCTATGTACTATTGATTATAATACACAGGATAATAATCCTTATTAACTTCCCTTATGCTAATAGACCTAATTTTAGAACTTTATTTTATGATTTTAGTATTTGAAAAGCATGTTCAAAAGAAGAAATTTTTAAATTAATTTTTACCCAAAAAAAATTGATTCATCTGAGATTCAGGTAAGTGCGGTATCGCTTTTTTTTTTGTTTTATAGTTTATTATGCTTTAGGTTGCAAATCGGCAGGTTTACTTTATGAAAGGAGGTTATATGTGCGTTGCCGACTGAAACATTAGATATAAGGTCACATATACCGATGTTCTAAGTTAAAACCGCACATCGGGCTGATAAAAAGTTATTGAGCTAGCTGTCGACAAATTTTCCGTAACTGACCGGAGTCTGGAATCGGAAATATGAACTCCTTTTCAGTGTCGTCATCTCATCGGTTTATTATTTATAAGTTGAAAATAGAGGGCGTGTTTGCTCTTATACATATACTTCTTGATATCATCATCATTACTTAATTTTGCTTCAGCTTTTTACGCAGCAGAAGAAAGATCTAAATATTCGTATCTTATGTCAATTTACATTGTAGTGGTGCAAAAAACTTCATCAAAAGTATAACACCTCGCCTCATTGCCTCCACTGGTGACAGGAGAGCTGGTTCGTTTTTTTCCCAGAGGATCGGAATTGCGATTCAACGGGGAAATGCTGCTAGCATTCTTGCCACCATTCCACGCGGTCAAGATTTGTACAGTAACTTGTTTCAGTTCATATTTGTATATGTTTAAGCATTTAATGTTAATAATTCTTATGTTAAGAAAATTGAAAACTTTACGTCAATGTAAATTGAATAGGCTATTTGTCTGGTTGTTAAAAACCATTTTTTTTATTTAGTAGAGGTTAAGGAACCCAGTAAAAATTGTTTTTTTTTTTAATTTCTTGTACATATTTGGTAAAAAAGTATTGAAAATTCCATATTTAAATAGTGCGCGAAAACACTACTTGGACAATATGGCGCTGCAATGGAGTCGGTGACGTCACTTGCCTGTATTTTAATATGTGGTATATATAGTAGGCAAACAAGGTTAGCAAGTAAATGACTTCTTCATTAGCCAGGCCAATCAGGAGTTTTGTGTCACGTGATAAATCCCTTTTCAAACTCATAACATTTACTGATTACAATAATTGACTCTTTATTTTTTGCATTCTCAAATAGCCTTTTACTTAATACTCGAACATTATAGGGCAATAATAATTTTGCCTAACAGTGCAGACAGACTTAGTCCAATAAGACATATATCGTAACGGGAGCGCTAATTCCAGTCCGTTACTATTTTTATCGGACAAACAAATGAAATTACAGAAACGATATTAATATCATAATAATTGTTAGTTTATTTACAACAATGATGATGTCTGGTCTGAACATAAAGCATTAAAGTAAATTATTCAATAGAATATTTTACTTTAGATTGTTTAAGATTTAAGTCCACCAAAGTATGAGCTTGCTTTCGTCTGTAAGGCTTAGATTTGCCTTTTAATTATAATAGTTTCAAGATGAGAGAGATGCCAGTCAGAGTGGAGATGGCCCAGTGGTTAGAACGCGTGCATCTTGACCAATTACAATTTATTAAAGTTCAGCGTTGCTGACCTGGGTTTGAACCCGCAATCTTCGGATAAGATTCGTCATCGTTCTTACCACTGGGCCATCTCGACTCTTATAATAGTTTAATAGGTACAAATACTGCTATAAAAGGTGCAATAAAAGGTGATGGTACAAATACTTAGTTGGCAATACTTTTTCCAATACTTAATATATATATATATTTTTTTTTTGTGAGGATCGAGGTAAGGTGCTAAACAGCTATCAATCTAGCATTTTATTATTTCCAGCGGTGTTATTCTGTAAAACTTTACAAAATGAGATTCGAAATCTCTTTATTTAAATTTAAATATTCGAAATGGGTTACAGTGATGCACGTGTTCTTAAAATATGTCACATGTTACAATCATATAAGCACAAACAATTACGAAAACTCAATAGATATTCGTATGACAAGAATTACAATATTTTGACTTATTTTCTTTGAGAAAATACAATTTAAAAAAAGGGATAGGTCATCGTATTAATTATGAAATCACATATTTCACACACGCTAACACTTTCACTTACAAACACACTTGTATATACCTATACTCTTTGTTTTTTTTTAGCTGATATAATTATTCTATTCACATTCCATTCCTTTTTCAAACCAAATAATACTATATATATAAGTAATAGTAACGCTGTTGATTAAAAATAAAATCATTTGGCGAAAGTCTATTCTCGTAGAACTTGAACCACCGAGAAATTTAACTATGAGTGCTTTTTAACTATTCTGTGGTGTTTAACAAAATAATTGTAAATTTATTTTAATACTTGAAAATTTTATAATAAAAAAAAATGCCGATGTAAATTATACTCTTAATTATTTCATTTTTTTATTAGATTTTTTTTGCAATTTTCAAAGGTTGATACTATCAATTGCTTAAAGTTGTAGGTTTATATTATAATACGAATATATACAAAGAATACGTCATTTTTGCTATTTCACAGATAAATTTAAAACTCTAAACTGTACCATAACTTAACCACTTTCAAAATTCACATCAATCACTACAAATTTCAATATAAACAGCTACATACAATGTATATAAGATTCGCGTTACCCCATCGTGTGCAAAGACCGACTCCGTTTTTGAGACAAGATTTGAAAGATTAGAATAAGGGAGGCGATTTGTCTTAACGAATTTCGTAGCGATCCACTGCGACTCCACCTTCAAACGCCATTGGCTTCGGCCGCTTCTATCCAACCAATGAGACCACGGCCTTCCCCACTCGACGAAACTTACTAAGATTACATTTTCCTTAAACATGAAAACGCACCATTTCCTACTCATGACTACTAGTCAAGACGTTCAAATAATGTTATGTAGTAACGTAATAGGTTTTATTTTTTTTTTAAGTTTTTGCGATCAGGCAAACGGTTCGGTATTTTGCCGCCTACGCGCCAAACTTACGTTGTTTGCAGAACAGTAGCGCGGGCTACGGCTCAGTCAGTGCACGTTGACAGCGAGGTACGTCAGCGGCACCGTGAACGTCTGGCGTTGCTTTAACGTACTAGCGCCCGTCGCGTTTGCACGTCCGCCCGCCTAAGCGCTCTCACTCCGAACGCGCGTTATAGTTTCAAAGTGTCAAAACTTCTGAACTGGACTATTTCGAATAAATCAAAAGTGAATTATTGTGATTAACAATGAACGTTATAAGTTATTTGAAAATCGTTTCGCCTGGAGTTACTTTTTAAAGTTGAAAGGAGCTGTCTGAACTTCGGAAAATATAATAAAAAGTGGGTAGGTGGTACTGATTTTGTAGCTAGTATTAATTTATATATTATGTAATATATGTTGATTTTGAATATATTTTTATTTAGTTCATAAGTGGATAAATATGGATGAACCGTTTAAAACATTAGAAAACATTACTCTTTCTAAGTCGGTATGTTATTTTATTTAAATGAATCGATTAATTTATTAGATTATAATTATGTTTTTTTTACATACAAATTGTAAGAGGTCTTATACGCCAATCTGAAAGGTTATGAACTCTTAATAAGTTATCTCGAATAATAAAATTAACGAATGATTTTGGTATAATGTTATTTGTACTTTGAGCTATTATAAAAAAAGTATATACATAAATTTTAATAAAATAATAATGCTGTTTATGAATTAGATTTTTTGTTGTTTATTTTTATTACAAATATTTGTTTGGACATAAATATATTTAACAATTGCTATAATATTTGGTGGGTGACATAAAATTATACGTATAGAAAATATATTTAGCTCAATTCCTGGTAGCAAATTACATATATAGCTGAATTTATATATGCTTTTTTTTTGGAAAAGGTTGATAGTTTTATTTCTATTTCTATAATAATGTGGCATACATTTTTTAAAATATATTACTCCTTTTTATATTACATTAAATGCACTCTGTTTAATTTTAATTCCATTAAATAAAACAGTCTCAAGACTTAAACAATCATGTTCTAAAAAACAACAGTTATCAAACTTTTCTAGAAGTCTTTTAACTACTGTCGCTGAAAACCCGTGATTGATTTAAGGGTTTAAAAAATTTAAGATTTTTTTCTTAAATACCAAACTAAGGGTTACGCTTCAAACCTGGACAATTACCATAAATTCTTATGGCTTTAATTATGTTTATAATTCAACTCGTGATCTGCGATAGAAAACAAAATGAGATGATTTGCATTTGTTGGATGATAATCTTCCACATTTATCCTAATCCTCACAGACGTGTGTAGAAGCAGCTTTAATCTGCTTGGCACATTGGTACAATTTCTTGCTTCTTCAAAAAAAAAATCGTACTAATTAAATTTACTTGGTGGTAGGGCTTTGCGCAAGCCCGTCTGGGTAGGTACTATCCACTCATCAGTTATTCTACCGCCAAACAACAGTACTCAGTATTGTTGTATTCCGGTTTGAAGGGTGAGCGAGCCAGTGTAACTACTGGCACAAGGGACATGATATCTTAGTTCCCAAGGTTAGTGGCACTTTGACGATTTAAGGAATAGTTAATATTTCTTACAGCGTCATTGTCTATGGGTAATGGTACTTACCATCAGGTGGCCTATATGCTCGTTCGCCAACCAATACCATAAAAAATAGGTAATATTTTTTGTAACAAACTGCAACCTCTTGGTTAGTTAAGAGTCATGTTGAGATAAGACGATCTATAATACGATGTCGTAAGTTGTACGACAACGTAATGTGATACGATACAAGAAAAGCCGACTTCTCGAAAGCCTGTTATAAAGATGGTGAGATCAATTGCACTCAATAAGCAGAAATCAACCCACTGAAAATTCTCCTAATAGAACTTGCAGAATCATAATATTTCGAAAACTTTTTTTTTTTTTCGTTTGTGAGAAATTAATCTGTTTATAGCGAATCTATTGTATAATACGATTTTCTTGGAATTCGTACCGCGTAATAATCTCATAACTTCAATTTCATATTCGAGTTTAATATTTAAATCTTCTGAGCATTCCTGTTTTAACTGCCTCTATCGTCTTTGTTGTTTATAGTTACGAATTCTAAGGTTCTTGATGCGAATTCCACTTAAAACAATAGGAAGATATTCGTATTCTTCAGTCGATATATTCTCAGTAGCATTCCGGGTTTTGAAGTTTGGAATGCATGTGAGTCTGATAGCACATAATGTCATCGGTGCTGACTAATGTTCTCGAACTCTGGCCGTGTCGGATTGATGCTTCATCAGATTATGCGAGTGTGTTCCTCAGTCGTAGTACTAATAATCGGACACTAATAGCAGGTACCGATGTATTAACACACACACACACACACACACACACACATATTTGAAACAAATAAAAGAAATTAAATAAAAATAAGCACAAATATACAAATCACAAAAGTTGCATGGTATACTTCCACGACACTTGAAGACCATAAACTGATACAAACTTTACAACTATTAATAATATAATATTATAAAATATTTAGCAACTTATTTATATAAGTTTCTGGTTCATTGATACCCCCGGACCTACGACAATATATACTGCATAATATGTATTATTATTATACACTAGCTGCGACCGCAATCTTGTACGCCTTTGAATTTACCAAAAAAATAAAAAATATGTAGCCTAAGTTACTCCTTATTATATCAGTTATCTGCCAGTGAAAGTCCCGTCAAAATCCGTCCAGCCGTTCCAGGGATTTGTTGGAACAAACATACAGACAGACAAAAATTGTAAAAAATGTTCTTTTGGTATATGTACCGTGTATACGTACATATGAATTGAGTAAAAAAGGGCTATTTTAATATTACAAGCAGACACTCCAATTTTATTATATGATATGTATCTATAGATATATAGATTAACATCACATTGAAGTTTAGTTTGCTAAATAATTCGGTCACATCCACCCGAAGATAATCCACTTATTATTAAATCAACTGGAACAGCATCTTTGTCATGTTTAATTATCAGGGCGAGTAAGATAATGTTACTAAGATATAAGGGACATTACTTCTTAATTCTTAAGGTTACTGGCGTATGGATAAATATATACTACAGCTGAGCTGAGATGGCCTAGGGGTTGGAATGCGTGAATCTTAATCGATAATTTCTGGTTCAAACCCAGGCACCACTATATATATCTGCTTAATTTGTGTTTATAATTAATCTCGAGCTCGACTGTGAAGCAAAATATCGTGAGGAAAACTGTCTAATTTCATAGGATTCTGCCACATGTGCATTCCACTAACCCGCATTGGAACAGCGTTGTGGAATATGCTGTTACTTTACTTTACTTACAGCACCAATTTTTATAAAACATTGGGTACCTCTAGGTTGGACACTTGCCAAAACAAATGTTATTGTATTTACTATAATTTTTTGTAAGTAACTTTTTTGAGCGTTCTTGTATTGTGAAGTATTTAATAAAGTAAAAAGTATAATGTATCGCTTAGTGCACTAGCATAACTTCAATTGTTATATCAAAATAATACACATGTATTTATGATAATCTTGGATACGGAAATCTGGAAATACTTTACGTTCCGTTTCAATCATAGCATTCATTTATAAGCGACTAGCGGCGTCCCGTCCCAGCTTCGCACGGGACATAAGTTTTTTTACCACCTTGAGTTACGTTACGTAACTACTGAGTTTCTTGCCGGTTCTTCACAGTAGAATATACTTTCCGAACTGGTAGTAGCTTGCTTCACTTAATTGTAAAATTACGATTCAAAAGTGCTTGTAAAAACCTACTTGAATAAAGTTTATTTTGATTTGATTTGATTTGAACGGTGAAAATATTTTTAAAATTCGTCCAGTAGTTTTTGAGCCCATTGATAACAAACACAATTTCCTCCTTATAATATTAATATAAACATTATTTAATTTTAAGAAATATTAGTTGTAATGGCAATCAAAAAGGTGAACTGTTAATTAAAATCTATTTGGTTACAAATCAATCATCAAGATATAATACGGCAACAATTTTACGCTTAATTAAAAACTGTTTAATCATTTTTGATAATTTTATTAACTTGGTCAATTATTTTATGGAAAACATATTACAAATTAATCACATCGGAATAGATACAATTAATAAGTTTATTATTTAATTATTGAATAATTATCTCCTTTAGTGAGTTACGGGTGTAAAAATATTTGATTTAAAATTTTTGTCACTTGTATTAACATTTTGCTAGACTAAGCTCCACAAAGCGACCGTCTTGACCAATTTCAGCTACAGTGGCCTTTTGTAATTTAAGCTACCCAACTGCGTTGTACACAGAAATTATATTATTTAGTGAATATATGTTTGTGGGAATACAGTTTCTCTGACTGTATCTAGAGTATATCACTTGGTTTCTTGGTATAAAAGGCAGCAATTTGATTCTACTGACAATTAACCAGACACTCTTCACTCCGTTCAGTGACAGATTCTAGAATTTGTTTTTATAGAACCCTGATTTATTACGGCACACCTTTATAAATCAACGGATTATTTCGTTGATTATTAACACCAACAAACACAGACCTGCGCAACTTTTGGTGACAAATTTAACGCTATAAATAAGTATATTTAATTTAAAACATACATCGTTTAATATTTAGGTTTCAAAATAAAATAAAAAGAATTAATTTAGAATTACAAGTAAAAAAATAATTGATGGTACTACTACCTCATAAGATATTGTACCGCTAAGAGCAATACTTGCTTGTATTATGTTCCTGTCCGAAGGGTGAGGGACCCAATGGAAATTTGTGTACTGTATATTAGTTAGTATATTAGGTCGCTGGCGATATAAGGATCAATTAATATTTGTGAATGCGTTAGTGTCTAAGGGTGGGAATCAACAGGTAGCCCAATTGCCAACCTGCCTGCCGAAACAAATATAATGTAGCCGGCTAGTACTGTGAAATATGATATGTATTTCGAGTAGGTAGTATATGTTGTATGGTCGTATATAAGCGATTAAAATTACTATTGAGATGTTTATTTATTTATATCATGAAAAATAAAGGCATGTAATTAATTATAAACATGTATATGTCAATTTGTTTAATTGGCTTTTTAATTAAGGCTGGTTCAGTCGTAGCCCAGTGGTAGTGGCATCTTAACCGATGATTGCGGGTTCAAGCCCAGGCAAGCACCGCTGAATATTCGTGTGCTTGATTTGTATTTATAATTCATATCGTGCTTTACAACAACAACAACAGCCTGCAAATTTCCCACAGCTGGGCTAAGGCCTCCTCTCCCTTTGAGCAGAAGGTTCGGTACATATTCCACCACGCTGTTCCAATGCGGGTTGGTGGCCACCGCCGGGCACGAGATGAATTATAAATACAAATTAAGCACATATATATATATATGCCTGTTTGGGTTTTAACCCGAAATCGTCGGTTAAGATGCACGCGTTCTAACCACTGGGCTATCTCAGCTCCGCTGAGAAAACATGCCTAGATGAAATTTTCAGTCATACAAGTCCACCAAATGAATTATCATGGTGAAATATGTTCTACGCTTTATCTTACCTTTAAGAGAGAGGGGGGGGGGTGTCATTTGATGATGCAGCAGACTTTTCCTCAGAAGTGAGACATTGTTACAATATTTTCAGGAATATCTTATTAACCTTATCGGAAGAATTTAATTATTTCACATTGTAATGTACAAAGAGTTAACTGCAGTTTGCATCAATTTTCAATAAAGAGTTAATTAATTTTTTTGTTATACATACTGAGCCTCGCTATGAAAGGTCGCCTCACGCCGTTTGCTCTTGTAATTTCGTTCAAAGGAACAGATTCGAGCCTTTGCGGCTTTTCGAAAATTAATTAACCTACACTCTTTGAGTCCTGTCGTATTACAGTATTCATTATTTAAAACAATACTAAGTAATAGTTATGCGGCATCCGTGTTGAAAGATGTCATAATTCGAATCCCCTCAGATTATATAACAAAAGGCAGGCGGAACGCGAGAAATGCGCGCCTTATACAGTACATGAAGTAATTAACAATTTGTTTAATACGTCACTAATTAAAGTTTGTATTAACAAAAATCATCGTGTAAACTACCGGGGACTTACAAGATGTAATGTATATACAAGAATTTCTACATTTTAAGAAAGTTAATCAAATTAAATTATTAATAAAATAAAAAAAAAAATTATTTGTCGATTAGACGACGGTTCGATTCACTAAGATATATTTTAATTAAATAAAAATCAATCTTAATCATTCATCAAGTTGGGACGGGCAGCTATCGTCTGTATAATCTTAAATTATTTTTAACATGAAATTAAATTATGATTATATGAAACAATATATAATATTTTGTGATCTCAAAAAAAAAAATCAAAATAAACTTTATTCAAGTAGGTTTTTACAAGCACTTTTGAATCGTCATTTTACAAGTAAGTGAAGCTACCACCGGTTCGTAAAGTAGATTCTACCGAGCAGAACCGGCTAGAAACTCAGTAGTTACTCTTTTTCAAAATTTCAAAACTGCGTTCAACGCTGTAGAGATTCAGCAACGATAAGAATATCTTGAACATTGCCTATGATTAATACTTATTTGAAACGTAACGGTTAGTTTCTTCAGCAGTTTTTGGTACAGATAAAATCACACCATATACAAAATCGTAGCGACATTTATAAGTGAAATTAAACATTGAAAAGTTCGTACATGATTTCCAGTGTACAGTAAGAAATAAATTTCTGATACATTGTAATACAACGGCTAAACGTTTTTTTTTAATATATTTCTTTTTAACGTATGATAATTTCGTATTATGGACCTTTTGAAGGAAAATGTGACAATCATTCTGTGTACACGAGGAGGAAAGGTAAACTAATAATACCTGGTTTCCGACTTCGTAAAGTTAATACATCCTTCCTGGGACACGGTGTTCGTTTCTATAATAAGATTTCACGGCTATTTGTAGCTTGACCCATTAAAAAAAGTTTAATCTCATGTCAAAAATATTGTTAATAGGAAATTTTACAAAATTATGTTAATGAACAAAAACCGTTGACTTCGTATTAACTAATTTTCAGGCAGGATATATGTGTGAAAATTTAATGTATTTTTTTATAGAAGATCGATAGCCCAGTGGTTAGAACGTGTGCAACTTGACCGATGATTGCGGGTTCAAACCCTGCCTGGGCTGTAGCACCACTAATCATTATATGTGTTTAATTTGTGTTTATAATTCATCTCATGGTCGGCGGTGATCGAAATTCTGCCACACGTGTATTCCATCAATCCGCATTTGAATAGCGTTGTGGAATATGTTCCACATCTTCTCCTCAAAGGTAGAGGAGGCCACAGTCTAGAAATTTACAAGATGATAATGTAAAATGTATTTATTATATACTATGTAATTGAAATGGTTACTACTCGCCGGTGCCATGCGGTAGAATCAACTTTCCGTACCGAAGGTAGTTTTACATTTATTCAACAATGTAATATGACGAATCAAAAGTGATTTTATGAGCCCACTTCAATATAAATACATTGATACTATAACAACACACGGATTTACCATTTTAAAAACGTTCCAATGATTTTTTCAATATGGATAATGTCAGCGATGTTGTATTTTATTTTTTAAAATTGAATGAATATTATCGTGATAGTTGTTCGATATTCATCTGGATTTACAATGTAGCACCTATTAAACGTGTTATTAGGTATCATGAAATCTGTGACTGCCATGAAAGTATTAAATATTTCAATACAAATTATCCTTTCCATACGTTATACTTGATTCTAAAATATGATAGCCGATGAATTCGATATCCTACTAATATAATTACATAGTATGAAAGGAAGTCGCGTTTCGTTGTCTGTCCCTATGTATGCTTAGGTCATTAAAATAACGCAACGGATTTTGATGCGGTTTTTTTAATAGATAGTGTGATTCGATAGGAAGCTATTTGTTATAATACATGAAAAAAATAATGATGTCATACCCATGAGAAGTCGGGCGGGTCGCTTGTGGATAGATTTATGTATGTTTGTTACTCTTTTACGAAAAAACCACTGAACAGATTTTGATGAAATTTTACAGTTATATAGCTTATACATCAGAATAACACATAGATCACAGTTTATAATGATTTAATGTAATTAGGTCATATTATAACGTCACATATCAAGTACCCGTGTAAAGGCGGTTAGTAGTAATTATATACATAAATGATATTTATTTTGGTAGAAAGTCTGTATATCAATGTTATTAACGAGCTTGGAATGAAGTTAGGGACAATTATTGATGTGCTGTCTCTTTCTTAGTCATGTGTCATCGCATTTGCGAGACAGTAACAAAACGTGCAGATGGAGTCTCAACGCCTTTAATAACATGATCAATTATATCCGTTAAACTAAAGAAACACACACGAATGCAACTTTTCGTAAAGTCATCAACATCAACACCTTTGCTGAGTTTTCAGTGAACAAAGAGAGAACAGTTTTACTCCCTTTGAATAACATTTTCGTATGAAAATCATAGCGATAGCATTTGATACAGTTTACAACGTAGGTGTGTCAGATGCTTTATAGCTCTCGTTTGTGTGGAGTACATTTGAGTTATTGAAGTTCGTACTTATGTAACAATTGTTTGTTTTATTCCAATATATTTGAATATTGTATTTGTGATTTTATAAATTATGGAAAACTTTTGTTTGTACTTGTATGATACAAATACAGGTGATGATATTAATTTATAAATTTCGATACTTTTCAATTTGTAATGTTTTATATGAAATTGCTAGAGACTTAAATTTAAGTGGACTTTTGGATAGATTACAGTTACAAACATATACGTAGTTCTGTAGTGAACTAACATTGCTCGAAAAAGCAAATTCTGGAGTATTGTGTATTGGCAGTAATATAGGTAAGGAATACATCATACTACCTGCCTTCCAAATACCAAACTCGTTTTACCCCTTTAGGGTTTCGTAAAATTCTTTCTTAGCGGATGTTCAGAAGGAGTCTCAAGTTTATTGGGGTTTATTTTCTGATATTTCGTTAACCAGGGATTATTTCATATATGTGCATAGGAGATTAGTAAAAAATATTAGAAAATATATGTATCATAGGAAATATTATGTATCGAATAACAGACACAATGAAATAAATTAATAAATATTGAGAATATATAAATATCATGTCATAAAATTGCTATTAATAATGCCGATTCAGTTTTTTTATTTTATGTAAAATCGTTTATAACAGAAAGAGACAGATAGAAAGAGAAAGAGAGGGGATGGCCGCCTCTAAAAAAGAAGGACATAACGCCTTTTCCTCATGCAAAGATTCCTGTTTGTTCATTTGCTGTAAGCAGCGTAAATGAACTTCATTTATGATATTTTAAGTGAAATAGTATTGATCTCTGAAACTAAACCTCTGTTCTAAATTCATCATGCGTTAGAAATCCTAATCTTTATAGAGAATGCTGTAGCGTCATCTCGGGTTTACCTTTAATAACATGATATTACAATATTTTTATTCATATAATTTATATAGATGATGCTAAATTTTGTATCCGTTTGTCATATTTAGAGGTCCTCCTAATTCTCCTTCTATATTATTTAAACTTTGCCTTTGTTATATTTTAATTTTAAAGGAATATTTTATAACAATAATTTTTAACACTTTGATGATTTATTTCACTGTCGGTGCACTGTTGTTACTTCGTTCATTTGATCACTGATAAAGAATTTTCAATAATCAAAGATTACTATATAATTCTAATGAATTTACTCTCGTATATATTTTTCGGGTTTTAAAGCCTATTTTCGGTCTATAACCTAACTCGTATCTAAAAAATCAAGGATCGGTCGCTTCGTAGCAGGGCCACTAGTGTTTGTGTGTTTGTCTATGTTATAGAATGTGGAGACCAAGGGATTATTATCGGATATGTTCGATATGGCGTTTCGGTTTGACGAAGTTCATTTGATCTTTATAATAATTTGTTATTCATAAATAATGATTTACTATTTTTTTTTGTATTGGTTGGCGGACGAGCATATGGGCCATCAGATGGTAAGTGGTCCCTATTATCCATAGACAATGACGCTGTAAGAAATATTAACTATTTCTTAAATCGTCAATGCGCTACTAACCTTGGGAACTAAGATATTATGTCCCTTGTGCCTGTAGTTACACTGGCTCGTTCACCCTTCAAACCGGAACGCAATAATACTGAGTACTGTTGTTTGGCGGTAGAATAACTGATGAGTGGGCGGTACATACCCAGACAAAGCCCTACCACCAAGTAAGATCAATCCATACTCATTTATTCATGCGAAAGTAGGTCTCTTTTTCTGGAATTTAGTATGCGAGTTTGTATCCCAAGGAAGATCCCAGGTTACTAAGCAAGACTATGGGATATAACATCTTAAACACCTAAATAACTCGTGTGGTTTTAGCAGTGTAGCATTAGTTATCCCGTGTCAATAAACCTGTGTCAATAAATCTATGTTAATTTTATAAATGTGAAAGTAATTTTGTCTGCCTGTCTGTATATCTGTCGCTCTTTCACGACCAAACCGCTGATGAAATTTGGTGTAATGCAAACATTAACTCCAAGAAATGACATAGCCTACTGTTATTGTCTAATACATGACAATCACTCTGAAATATGAGCGAAGTCGCGGGTAACTACTAGTAACCAATAAGGCGAGGTTTTATCCCGATGAGTCGAGATGGCCCAGTAGTAAGAACGCGTGCATCTCAACCGATGATTACGGGTTTAAACCCAGGCACGCACCGCTGATTCATGTGCTTAATTTGTCTTTGTAATTGATCTCGTGCTCAGCGGTGAAAGAAAACATCGTGAGGAAACCTGCATGTGTCTAATTTCATGGAAATTCTGCCACATGTGCATTCCACCAATCGGTATTAGAGCAGCGTGGTGGAATATGTTCCAAACCTTCTCCTCAAAGGGAGAGGAGGTCTTTAGCCCAGCAGTGGGTATTTACAGTCTGTTGTTGTTGTTGTTATCCCGATATAAGAGTACAACGAGGTTGATTTTCCCAGTGGCCCGCGCCGATGGCGCACGGCAGGGCGGCGACGCACAGCGCTTAACTCCTGAAGCGCTGCCATTCGACATGAACGATATCCCCGCGAACGTGTACGACGCGCGTAGGATGATCTACAACTTGCCACAAGTTCATCACACTGTAAGTACTCCATCTACTTTTACTAAACATTTCACAACGTCCATACAAAGTTATGCCATCCGTTTGTCACCTTTAAAGATCATATTTCCCAAAAATATAAAACATAAGTTCGAAATTTAATTTATCTAGGCTCTTTAGTTTCAGCGTTGCGTTAATCAGAAGTAAAGCTAAATTATTTTATAACTATGAATCGAAGGTGGTCGCACTTCTTAATATAACTGTAAAAATGAAATGACACAATAATATAACGGACTGATATATTGGGTTCATAATTAACTCAATTCATCTTAGAAGATGAGTTCAGTGTAGTGTTGAAAGCCCTTCTGAACTGTCACGAGAATATCTAAATGTAAAGCTGATACAGAATTCGGATAACTGCTAAGATGAAGACATAACCTCACAAACTCATAAGTAACTTAATAATTATTTAATATTCAAAAGTTAATAGAACATATTGTTATGTATTAAAATAGAACCTTGTCGCTTTATATCAATGATATGGCATAACACGCCTTTCTTAATTTGGTTAACCAATATGTACATTAAGTTTTTGTTTTCTTACCCCTTAAATAAATAAGAATGACATTTTATTCTGGAACAAACGAGAACTAAAGCGCTTTAAAGATTCGTTACTGTCCTGTCATTAAAAACAAGATTTCAAATGCCATTGAATATTTAAATACAAAATATCCTTTACTAAACGTTCGTGAGTTGAGTTGATTAATTTGTCAACATTAAATATATAATAAATTAATTATTTGACTTTTTGATCGGTACTTGGCACACTGTCTCCGTTCAAACCTGAACGGTCGTAAATAATACTGACACTCACACGGAAACATCGCAGCCATGTGAATTTATAAATACAAATGACATATATAATTTCTATATCAAAAAAAAAAAAAAACTTTCCAATAAACTTAAATTAACTATTTGAAACTGAGAACGTGCTAATGTGTCAAGGCTATAAAATATTGGAAACAAATGTGCATTAAACAATAAATCTTTTTTGTCACATAACAATAAACACCGAAAAAAAAACTTATGTGAGAAAGAAAATAAATGATTTAATGTTGGCGTTGGGTTACCAATGCAAGTGCCATTCGACTCGGTTGGGTTTGCGAGGGAATTGAATCATTCTGATATTATTTATTACACAGCCAGTAACAGAACCCTCGACTCCGGTCGTAATGTTATTTGAAAGCAGTCTCTTCCAAATTAGATATGAATAAGTAAAAAGTAACAGGCTCTAATTTTCCCACTGCTAGGCTAAGACCTCCTGTACTATTAATGATAGATATTATAAATTATAATTATAAATATTATAATTACGCATGATATATGTCAAAATTTCGCACCATCTCAGGATATTTTTTCTTAACATAGGACATGGGGTGGACGCTGAGATTGTTACAATATGGCGCTGTAAGAAATATTAACTATTCCTTACATCGTCACTGCGCCACCAGCCTTGGGAACTAAGATGTTATGTCCCTTGTGCCTGTAGTTACACTGGCACACTCACCCTCCAAACCGGAACACAACAATACTGAGTACTGTTATTTGGCGGTAGAATAACTGATGAGTGGGTGGTACCTACCCAGACGGGCTTGCACAAAGCCCTACCACCAATAAAGTCATTTCTTACACCACAAATACGCCAGCTTTATAGTATTGAAATAAGTTTCACGCTTCCATTACAGAATGTAAGTTCTACCGAGTTACAAATTTCCACCAATGTTCAATGTACATGCACACATGATATCTTCTCTTGAATAAGTAGATTTAGACCGAATATTTATTTCACCAAAAAGGTCCAATAGGTTCTGAGGAATAATATCTTCTCCAAAAATACAGCAACGGTTATATACGAGTATATGTCGAAAACTGGGATGAATGCGAGCGCTCTCACTGACTCCTGTTCATGCAATAATGAGTGAAGTGCATAATGGACATTCTAAAATAAAGTTACAAACGTAAAAGATGAAAAGTTTTTATTGAAATTAAAATAATTTTAACAAAGTTGCTTGTTTTAATAATAATTAACTATAAAATAAATGTTATTGACAAATAATCTTCACAGTTTTGATTAGTAAAACAAATAAAGGTTGTTGCCGGCTAAGCTGCGGGGCACTGTATTTGTAAATATTACAATGTTTTCCGGTAATTAATTTATCAATACTAATTATAAAGCCGTTAACATACTCGTGATTACATTAGTGTTTCCTAACTTATCTTTGAATAAAAAAAAGTGTATTGAAAGATATTTATTGTTTTTTGACACTATGGTAAAGCTAGCGCCTGTAAGTTGACATGGCGGTTTGACACGGCGCCATGTTTATTTTTAGTGACGTCATTCACTACACGGGACTCTTCGTGACGCTTTTGATTTTCTATTCGCTGCAGTGTGAAAATTGCGGGTATAAGATGTTTTAAATTGAATATAATTATTCAATAATAAGACGGTGACGTTCACTAAGCTAGCGGCTATCAATGTGAACCGTGTTATCTGTTCTCCCGTCATCACCAGTTACATCACCGACCTTGTTTGTTTGACATTTATTCTTGCAAAATACGAAAATGTATTTGTAATCTCAAAGACGTTTCGTTAAATGTTGAGATTATATTATTTATTTATTAAAACTTAGCCGTTGTTTTATTATTTTCAAGTTTTTGTTTTAAGTTCAAGCTGTCTACGTTTCCTGTAAATGAGTATCTTTAACCGTTATACACAAAAAGGATTTTAATTCAATTAATTGAATGATCTTCGTAAATTCGTTCGATATTTAAACTAGTGTAAGTTTAACTATATGTGTTCTTATTTTAAATTTTAATTTAAGAGTTAGTATTCTATTTTTTTTACATTGAAAAATAGAATATGCTCAAGTGTAAATCTTTGCATGCGGTTTTTATATAATATTTGTTTTTATCATTTTTATATGCTATAGAGACGTTTTGTTATCTTAACTCTTTGGTGAAACCTATTAAAATAAAACTACATTACATTATCAACATCGAATATGTTGTGAAAATAATAATACATTTTATTTATGTACATAATGGAACAATAAAATCTGAACCAAATTTTGTTTTCATTAATGATAAAAAGCAATGTTGACATTTATTTTTAGAGTTGATATGCCCCTGTGGTCAGAGCACGTGAATCTCAAACGTTGATTATGAGATCAAAACCGAACAAGCAACTAGATTTTGTACTTAATAGTCAGATTTTACTGGCTTGTGGAATGATAGCTGGCGTACGCTTTCAACTTTTTATTATTATCATCACCATCATCATAGATATAACACTTGAAGAATGTCTTAATCTGGTCAAGCCAATTCTACATAAATCGCTCGTTCTTTCTTTGGCTTTATCGCTTCTAATCTTCATACTGCTTTCTTTCATACTTCGTTCATGCCATCTAAACATTTGAGCTTTTGTATACGAGTATCAAGTTAGCTGATTTCTACTGAAAATAATAAATCATTCATTTACCGTCAATACGCTCTCAATTATGTGAACTAAGATCAATCACCACAAATGCTTGTAATTGGACCTCCAATTTTCATAAAGGAACTTAATATCACAGAGTACCAGAGTATATCCCAGAAGACCAATGAATATATGCAGGCTACTACGCAATTATGGTTTTCTAACCAAGCTACATTGGCTACGGTGGCAAAATTTCGATGGCAACTAATTTCAGCATTAATTGGTTTTCTTCGATAACTTTCACTGGCTTTTATTAAATACATACTTTATTATATTTTATTTGATACTTTTGTAATAAATCCCTGTATCGCATGCCTTTACTTTAGAGCCGAGATGGCCCAGTGGTTAGAACACGTGCATCATCACCGATGATTGCGGGTTCAAAATCAGACAAGCACCGCTAAAAAATCGTGAGCGAATTCTGCCACATGTGTATTCTACCAATCCGCATTGGATCAGTGTGGTGGCAGCCCAGCAGTTGGAAATTTACAGGCTGACTTTGTTGTTGTAAGTCTTTTATTAACGATATACTTCAACGTTTAGTCAGAGATGTTATGTCCGTTCCTCTATTACAATATCAAAATGATATTGTTTTAGTTTCGTCGTGTCTCAAACGATTCGGATGAGTGTATGATTTGGGAACTTGTGTATGGAATTTATAAATAGATCATATTGGACAAATTGAGTCTTGTCGCCTCTGATTCGGATATCTTTTTCGTTTCATAACTTTAATAATATTGTATATTTTAAATTGTAATCAGCGAATGAAGAAAAAATTAACCTTCGTTTGATTTGTAATCAGTCGAAATCCACGCCCTTTTAGATAAATCTCTAGGCATGTAATCTTGGTGATCGATGTAAACATCTCGTGCGTAATAAATGTAAAGTCAGGGTAATAATATTATTGTGTAGGCATTAACCTAGGAACAGGAGATGTCAATCGAGAATATTCTTTAATAATCGTTTATTAATTTCGATTTGAATCTTGAAGCGGTAATGGATAAAATCTCAAGGTCAAATTTTACTGGAACATTTATTTAGTTACACTGTTAACATTTCTAGCAATATAGATTCCTTTTCGACTTATAGTACTTACGTCTATATTATATATTATATACCGTCTGGGTACCACCCACCCATCAGTTATTCTACCGCCAAATAACAGTACTCAGTATTGTTGTGTTCCGGTTTGAAGGGTGAGTGAGCCATTGTAACTACAGGCACAAGGGAAATAACATCTTAGTTCCCAAGGTTGGTGGCACATTGGCAATGTGAGGAAGAGTTAATATTTCTTACAGCTTCATTGTCTATGGGTGATGGTGACCACTTACCATCAGGTGGCCCATATGTTCGTCGGCCAACCTAAAGAAAAAAAAAGATACAAACGTTTTATTCATAGAATTATTTGCTTGACACATAATTAAACTAATTAAAACTATCATTTAATATAGGCGTAGTCTTAACTACCAAAAGTTATATAAAAAATAATTGTCAATAAGTTTGTATTTCAGTTGAACTTGCATTAGAGTAACAAAGTTAGTATGTAAACAAATCTAGGAAGTCGATTTCAAACTACTTCTAATTGTAGTACGATATTTGAAACTTTGCAAATGTATGTTATTCGGATGATACTGTAATAATTTGGTTACTGTGTGGATAGTTAAAAGAGAGAGCGAGAAAGCATCATGTTTTCGACTCATCTATTTTAATGTACCACTGTATGCGTTGGCCTAAGTTACAAGGGGGGTTCACGGTAGCATGCGTAAGCGATCCCGTGGCGCCCGCCGAAAGACGGTGAGGGTACCGCTGGTGTTTTTAGAGGGTAAACATGGTGGGCCGGGGCGCACTCGGCATTCAGGAACCAGGCGTCCCCCCCCCATCTTCCATCACGTGGGGGAAGCGCGTAAAGCGTTATTCCAGCGATAAAAAAATATAGTTACAAGGGGGGTTAAAGGAATAGGTTTGGTTGATAGCTCATACAGGCTCTTATCCGTTAAAGGCAGGTTTCCTTTCGGTTTCAAACCGTCGAACCATAATCGAATTATAAATACAAATTAAATGATAATTTAGTCCAGGGTTTGAACTCAGAATCGTCGGTTATAAATCACGTCTTTTTAATAAAATTATTAATTGTCCTATCAAGGGGTTTATTTACTATGTCTAACTGTATTGATCACTTCTGTTATATATCCGCTGTTACGCTATAAGTGCATGAAGAACCGTCTTGATGAAATATTAAGGAATTTGGTTAAAGTTCTTCGCAAGCAAAATACCTTTAAGCATAATAATACTTTTAACCTAAAAACAAAGAAAAATACATATAATTTCATTAATATAAAAATATGCGTAATGAACTTTTTGTAATCTATAAAAAATATCTACCCAACAGGATATATCTATAGGCCATTATATGTCTATAGGCCATTTTGACAGCAGATAGAAGTGAGAAGAGATCAGTCGGAGCCTCGAAGGCTTTACGTGATTTCCGACACAAGGTTATGTCATTGGAAAATGCCTAAATCCGGCCCTATTGAGAATTTCAGACTTATAAGCTGAACCACCTAAATGGTTACATAAATATTTGACAGTTTGCATTATTTTTCCGTCTTACAATTAACATCGTAATACGTTCACGAATGTACCAGTCTGACAGCGTTTTCTACCGAATTGTACAAGTTTTTTTTAAGCACAATTTAGAGAATATTGTTATTAATACAATTGTTGAAAACGGTATATATACCATGTATTTATACTTATTAGATGGATATTTATTTCGACATGTCTTGTTCACGAGACTGAAGTTTGAGGGTAGCTGTTGAGGCATTAGAAGTGTCCATATCGGACTACCTCCTTTCTCGTACGTTTGCTGCGTGAACACTGGTTACCACTACCATTGTCACTTTTACCCCTACTATTGTGTTTGTTATATTTGTTTTACGTGCACTCGATACTCGAAACAATCCGAAACATGGTAACCCCGTTTTTAATAACTGTAATAATAAAAATAATCTTATATCGATTTAAATTTAACTACAGGCACAAGCGACATAACATCTTAGTTCCCAAAGTTGGTGGCACATTGACGATGTAAGGAATAGTTAATATTTCTTACAGCGTCATTGTCTATAGGCAATGGTGACCACTTACCATCAGGTGGCCCATATGCTCGTCCGCCAAACTATACCATAAAAAAATTTAATAATAATACTATGAACAGTTTTAGATGTTAGTTATTTTTTTGTTACAAAAATATCAATAATAGGTGATGTTAATATGTTAATAATATTTCATCATATAATTTTTAAATCGCACGTATCACCGATCATCGTCACATGAACTCGTGTCAGGGACGATAGATAAACAAAACAAACGCTCTGCATTACTTGCTTTTTAAATAATACGTATTATATTAATTCGGTAAAGATATTAGATATTAAAACAATAAAGATATTTTCCTGAATAGATAATGTGTACTGAAGGACATTTAATATCCATATGTGATACAGCGTAATATTTTTTCGTAGATGTTGATTTTAAATGTAATTGTTTTTCTAACGGTGTTTTATAAGCACGTGATCGTGTCATATTTCCGTCTCATAGAACTATGCGTGAGATGGAAATATCTTCTATCTCACCTTTCTTTTGGGATGACTGTAGTTAAGAAAGGCAGGAATGAAACGTCAAATTTGTGACGGTAAATTATTTTAGTGGATTTTTAATTGAATACAACACAATTACACTGCCAGGCATTAATTTCACTTACCATGGTAAAGTAGCTACACCACAACAAGTAGTAAAATAAAAAAAAAACATTTTTTTTTAAATTTAGTATTAAATATCTTCATTATTATGCTTAGAAAAAAAACTTACATTTAATAAAAGTATATTGAAAAAAATTTAAATAATAGTGCACAGCTTCACAGTTCACTTGGTGGTAGGACTTTGTGCAAGTCCGTCTGGGTGTACTACCCAGACGGACACATCAGTTATTCTACCGCCAAATAACAGTACTCACCCGATGGTAAGTGGTCACCATCACCCATAGACAATGACTCTGTAAGAAATATTAACCATTCCTTACATCGTTAATGCGCCACCAACCTTGGGAACTAAGATGCTATGGCTATATACACTGGCTAACTCACCCTTCAAACCGGAACACAACAATACTACGTACTGTTGTTTAGCGGTAGAATATCTGATGAGTTGGTGTAACCTACCTAGGCGTGCTTGCACAAAGCTCTACCACCAAGTAAATCTATATTATAATCAATCTGTCAATTATAATCAATATTTCGTATATATGTACTAAGCGACAAGTAGATGGAAACTCGTATTTGCTTATTGCATTTATTATATATCTGCATATGAAGCAAATATAATTAAATAGGTCTACATATTGTCGTCTTCGGACAATACATGTTTAACGCTAAGCGGAGCGAAATTAAACTAAATATTATTATAAATAGGCGTTAAAACAGCCTACTAAAATTTAAATATAATTTTTACTATTCTATAAATTCAGACGATTATAACTTCAATTGAAAATAAAAGTTAACTGATCTGATTGTCTAGTTCTCACAAAAATAAATCTTAGATAAAACGTAACCAGGCTAATTCTATAGAAGCCAGGATGGCTCAGTGGTTAGAACGCGTTCATCTTAACCGATGACTACGGTCCAAACCCAGGAAATGATTGGGGGGGGGGGGGTATGTGGGACTCCCCGGTTCCCTGGTGTGTCCAGGTCCACTGGGTTTACCCACTAAAGGACCAGCGGTACCCTCTCCGTCTTTTGGCGGGCGTCACGGAATCGCTTACGCATGCTATCGTGACGCCCTGACGGTCGGCGCGCCTATGCGGGCCTCCAACACCTAGGGGAGATTCTCGGGGTACTGAGACCCCCTTTGGTCCCTGCGGCGCCTATTGAGGCAGGAGGAGAAGGTGCGCGTAGCGCCTAAGTGAGAGGAGGCCTTAGCCCAGCAGTGGGAAATTTACAGATTGCTGTTATGATATGATTATGACTTTAAACTGATTTAAATTCATTCGATTGCTTTGTTAGTAGAATTGACCTCTTCATAAATATAACTTTACTTATTTCATGCTAGTAATGAGTATGTTATATCGCTTGAGTAATCTTTTATCTTACTTACAACTTAAATAATAATTTTACATACTAAAAATATCACTCTGGAGCGGCCTGTATCTTAAGTTTAGACATAAAAATTCGTCTCATAAATTAGTAAAGATTGGCATGTTTCAATTTTTCGTTACGCGTAAAATGATACACGCCCGTTTAGTTTAACATAAAAATAAAATATTCACTCGTAAATGTGTTAGTTTACATTCAAAATATATTTCTACCCCGATAGAAAATAAAATCAAAATAGATTTTATTTCAGTACAAGCGCTTTTCATTCGTTATTTTTCAAGATTAAATAACAACAACAAAATTAATACATTCTGTATAAAAATCGGACAACACAAGCTTGAAGTTTTTAAACATCTCTTTAATACATTTTGTATTGAGAAATACTTTTTAAATCATTTAATTTATCATTCTATATCTAAACTAGCGACCCGCCCCGGCTTTGCACGGGTGAAATGATATGACATCACAATAGAAACTTCTACAATTATAAGTGTTTCTTTACGAATTTTTCCATGTATTATATATAAAAACTTTCTTCTCGAATGACTCTGTCTATTAAAAAAACCGCATCAAAATCAGTTGGCGTAGTTTTATAGATTTAAGCGTACAAAGGGATATAGGGACAGCAAAAGTGACTTTGTTTTATACTATTTAATGATTAACAGTCCAAACTGTCCACCAGTTGTTAATAAATAAATCATATGTTATTATACGACTCTTTCACAAATTCATTCGAAGTATAAATTATTTATAGTTTAAAAGACCTGTCAAATTATTACTGTAAACAATCAAGAGCTTTAGGATGTATGTATGTGTGTGTGTGTCAGTGAAGCTAATCAATAGAATTCCTTGTTCCGACAGCGAGCATCAACTCGGTGTCGATTTGATGAAATACTGCTCGCCAAAGAAACGGAATCTATTTATCGTGTTCTAAAAGTATCGAGGGCTCTGTATAATTTTTCAGTATTCTCTTAAATTTGAAATATGTATTTAATATTATAAATGTAAAAGTAAGTCTGTCTGCAGTCTGTTGCTCTTTCACGACCTCTGCGGTCGAGTGGTGTGTACACCGGTTTTCATGGGTACGCCACTCTGAGGTCCCGGGTTCGATTCCCGGCTGAGTCGATGTAGAAGGTATATTAGTTTTCTATGTCGTCTTGGGTCTGGGTGTTTGTGGTACCTTCATTACATCTGATTTTCCATAACACAAGCGCTTTAGCTACTTACATTGGGATCAGAGTAATGTATGTGATGTTGTCCAATATTTATTTATTTATTAAAAAAAAAAAACACTGAAACATACTTCATGAAATTTGGTGTGAAGCTAAGTTGGACTCAAAGAAAGGACTAAGGCTACTTTTTTGTCTAATTCATGACCACCAACACCCTAAAACATGAACGAAGCCGCGGGTAACTAATAGTTGTTTTATAAAATACAAAATATGATTGAATTAAACGAGGCCGAACCTACGTCGTTCTGTCATAAGTAACCACAACGCCATTCAGTCAAATAATTATGGGCAATGGTATTTCTATCAATTCTACTGTTCATCTACCATTCCACATTCCCCCCTAGGGTAATAGGCACGCATAATTTCAACTTCAGTTATAATATAATGTAAATTATTGTACAACGAATGCGCTGAGTTTAGTATATAAGTTTTGAAATATTTAAGTAATTATTTGCACAGACGACGTATTCTAAATTCTTGGATAACTGTTAATAATGTACAGGCGGGGTAAGAAAAAGTTCGACGACTTAAGATCTATTTTCGTGTGAGATCTGCTTTACCGATCGAGAATGACATATTGCGTTGCAGTGATTTGACGTTTAGATTCAAAGGGCACTAAGGGTTTAAGACTTGATAAAGGAATGAATTTGAAAACGGACAAAGGTTTTCTTACTCTGACTGTACATTGTATAATGTACTTCAGGTCATAGTAATAGAAAGCCGGGAACCGAATATTTCTCAGCACAATAAGCACCTAAGTGTCAGCAGTGGTCAGGCTATCTACGTCAAAGGATTTTTTACAAAAATCCTCATAAAATACTTACTACTCGAAGGTTTAAGATGTTAAGAAACTAATCCTATAATATGACACAACCTTTTTAGGATTAATGTATGTGGTGCTCGGTGCCTATTAATAAGAAAAAAAAAACTTTCATTTTGTGTTTTTTTTTGTGCCAGTAATAAATATATTTTTTTTCTTAATCTTGTATGACGTTACTGTTCAAAATTAAGGTATTTTTTTTTGTTAGTCATACCGCACTGAAATAGTTACTACCCGTTGACGGGATGTCAGGGCTACCGATGTTACCACCTATAAAATAATGATAGCAAATATTAAAAATTCAATTTGTATTTTTATTTCAATAATTAAATAGACTATTTATGTTTTTGTTCTATTAAAAATATTATTTATGAAAATTCAAAAATATTTATAATAAAGTTTAATTAAAATGTTTACATCTGATTTTATTCCTAGTAATACGAAAATAAACTATAAAAATGTCATTTTAAACATAGTCAACAAATGAAATATCATTAAATAAATCATTAGCGACGATCACATCAAATTCCATCAATGAATGCATTTGCCGTATTGCTAAAACATACAATTAGCTTTTCACTCAATAGCGTTCCGATAATCTAGACAGATGCCGTCAAAATAAAGTTTCGCTGAAAGCTCCCGTGTCAAAGCCCAGTGTTAGGCTTAAATTAATTGATTAAATATATATAGTTATATCGACGGCAATTCCACTAATATTATTGTCAAATAAATAAATTTAATCGTTTTGAGTAAAATACAATTTAATTAATTCTCTACACAAGCATATTAATGGAATCAAAAAAAAAAAAAATAATAATCCTGATATCTCCACTGGTAACATTGTAACAAGAATAGGAATTGCCATACCAAGGAGGAACAATATTTAAAAAAAATCAAATTTAGACCTCTAATTATTCGCATTTACGTAGGCATAGACAAAACAGTTCTGTACTTCTATGTCAAGTTTCTTGATTTTCTTAGTCTACATAAATAAAAAAAAAAATGTTCGAAATATGAAATTTCTTATAACATTTCAGCTTTTAAGAAGAACATGACATTTCGAATAGTTTTATACTCTATTTAAAAAAGAATTAGGTCAATTAGATATTCTTAATTTGAAATAAAGAAACCATATAGACAACGGGAGCAGAAGTCTAAACTAAATAAAATGTAGATAAAAAAGTAAATAACAATAATTCCACTGCACAATTTTGAAAGAAGTGTTCGTGTGTTACACACATTATTAAATATCTAGTAACGTTTAGTGAATCAAAAGAGTCAGTTCGGTCAGAAATCAGTTCACAGAATTTTGCTTAGATCACTAGTTCATAGTAAATTACATTCGTATGTTTTGTCCTTTGTTAAAACTAAATATATTATTGAATACAACTGTATTATTTATAACATCGACGCTTTAGAAAATAACATTATTTATTTTAAAAAAGAAAAGTGAAGTTTTGTTTTTTCTTATTTAATAAGAAATAATAATAACATTGCTTAATTTTGACATAGAAATGCCCAAAGTACTTATGTACATTATGTATGTCTTGCCATTTTGAAGAGGTATTTTATGTAAATTGATTATTAAATACATACATTTTTACAATACATTACACGTTAGCCCCAAAAACAGTGACCACGGTATTCGGCAGTAATATTATTAGTGAGTACAACACACATAGTTTAAAGTTTTTGTTTGTGATATAAGCAATTAAAATAATAAATAGTTACAGAAAGTGTTTAATTAGATATGTGTCAAAGTTTAAACAAATGTCAGTATATGGTTTTTAACAGTTTTTTACTATTTACTAAATCTAACAAAATTTTTAATGTAAATTTAGAGTAATATATTTATGAAAGATTATTTGATAAAAAAACATCTATCTCCAGTAAAAGACATGGCGATTTATTTCGTCATTATATATGTCATATATATGTTCTTATATTATTATATATTGTTAGCTGAATATATTTATTTCATTAAAATACTTTCACACTTATGTTACTCAATAATTATTGATTGATTTTCACCAATAATATAATATTTTCATTACCATCAATATTCACGCATTATAAATCATAAAAACTTAAGTATAATGTATAATTATTTTATACAATTGTATAATAAGATTCCACGATGGCAGCCCTCGTTATCGTGTTGGTCAGCTGGCTGGCACGCGGTCGAGTCGAATGACTCTGTAATTTGACCAGCCCTGTGACAAATGTATGAGGCATTGCGTTTTAAAGTATGCCATTTCACGACTCCCGATTGTATTCGGCTATCGTTCTCTCGTTACGAATACGAATACGAATCGCTATTGAAAGATTTCCAATATAATATATACTTATAAAATAT
The DNA here is from genome assembly GCF_905220365.1 of Vanessa cardui. NCBI lineage: Eukaryota > Metazoa > Arthropoda > Insecta > Lepidoptera > Nymphalidae > Vanessa > Vanessa cardui. The sequence goes on along the minus strand of NC_061154.1, from coordinate 1,624,271 downwards.
TATATGTATATTTGTATGGAACTGTTTACAGATGAAATTCTTTCAAATTTTGTAATATTGATGGTTGTAGTAGACTCTACAATGTAGAGTTGGAATGAATATTCATAGATTATAAAGATACTCTAGTATTCTCTTATCTGCTATTATATAGTATCGCGTACAAGATGACGCTACCTGGAATTTGCAACTTCATGTATAAGACTAAGGTATCATTTTTGATACGTATATTTATTGCTTCTTTTAATTCAATTTTAAAATAGTTTTAATAATTAAAAATTATAATGTTTTCAAAAAGTTTTTATTGAATATTAAAAAAAAAAAACATTTTTAATTATCGAAATAAAAACTATTTTACTCTTATTAACTTTAATACATATTCAACATTAGTACTTATTTATTTGTAAAAGAAAAGTCTTAATTCAAACGTTGCTTTCAAATTCGATATAAAACATTATATATTTAATAGTTTTACAAAATAAAGACTTACAATTAAATTCATTTCAAATAAAACACAGCATAGAATCCCTGTAACGAAACTGACATGTTTCATATTAATGCGATGCTAGGATGCCGATAAATTATATACTAATTGATTGTGGTCGTTGTGGCAAATAATTCAAAATATACATACCTCAATACGCTTATCGTTGCCGTTAGAACAAAAGGTCGTATGTACATTTACGTGTGTATAACAGGGACAACACAAATACAATCTACTTATGCTTTTTTATGTTTTAGTATGTGGTTATAACCGCCTATAAAAATTGCTGCTGTAAAAATATCAACCATTCATTAAATCGCTAATACGTCACCAACATTGGAAGCCAACATGTTACAACGCTGTGCCTGTAGTTACTGGATTACTCACTTCGAATCAAGAAAACAACATTTATAAGTATCTCCGTAGAATATCTGATGAGTTGGTTGTTGGTATGACAATGCCCAACCATCAAGTAAGCGATATATAAGTAATTAATCCGAGTACTCAAAGTAGTTAGGTTAGGTTAGGTCAGTGAACCAGTAAACCAGTGAAAGAATACTGAATTTTCATATGAATAAAACGTAAAGAGATTATCATTCTTTTTTTGTATAGAAAAACGAATGCCACAACATTCGCTCAAAACCTTCTAAAAATAAAGATACTTAGCCAAGCAGTGGCACGTTGAAAATCTGTTGCTTTTATATTTATCATTATAACATTTAATTAATACGTCCTCAACTTCTCAGTTTCGTTTATATACTTAATATATGGCAAAGAAGTTGTATCGAGTACGCGCCGTGCCCAAAAGGCCGTAAAGTCCAGCGGAGTGAGACTAACCCACAAAATGCGCCAAAAGAAGTTGTATATTTAAAAAAAAGTGCGACATAATACTTTTTTAAACTACAGTATATTGTGAAACTTAATATTTATTATTATACAACGGCTACGTGAAACATTTGTGTACTTAGCAACCGATATTGCTGTTTTTTATTTATTTGTTCAATACGAAAGATACATATGAGAGTCAGTTTATTTGAAATGTCGGTTTAAAATTGTGAATTCATTTTATGAAGGAAGGAATAATCCAGAATTCGTAGAGGACGGTAGATTAAATGACCGGAGATATCGAACGGAGTAATATCAGATATATTCGTCTGTTCTCTTCAAAATTACTAAATAAATAAAATTCGAAACAAAAAAGGTTGGTTGCAAGTCTTTAGCGGTCGTTTAAAACGTTACATTTTAAAGTGGATTAAATTTAAGCTTAAAAAATACTGGCAACAACATTCATAATAATCCTAATATAATTTAAGTAGGATCTCATTCGTCATTTTACAAGATTAGATTACGATACTGCAGCCACAGTTTCAGAGAATGGATTGTACCGCGAACTGGCAAGAAATTCAGTAGTTAATCTTCTAAGAAAATCTGTATTTTATTTGTACATTACAGAATACTGAAGTTTTTATTTATTCCGCATGACAAAAGACCCCACAATTTTAGCATTTAAGTTTTCTCTGCATGTGATTCAAATTTGTGAACTGGCAAAGCTTCTTGTAGATACCGATGTATGAATTTATTGGCGACAGAAATCGAGAGTCAATTTCAATGTACGTTATTCAATTATTTTCGTTTCTAAATATGAAAATAAATTCTCAGCTTTATGTGTTAAAGTTAGATGGGTCCAGGTCAGAAGGCCTTAGTGGGATGATCGATAATCTTTTTTATGAAAGTATTATTTATGCCTAGTTATTGACAAGAGTAGAAGGAAGAGATCAAGAATTAATAAATATAATTTCAATGATATGTAAGATGAATGCCAGGCCAGGGAAGCAAGTCCGATAGCCTGTGTTTACCTAGTTATTTTTATTTATTAATTCTTACTTTGCCAAAACACGAGTAATCCCAGACCTAAGTAGAAAAACATATCCTGCCTGCCGTTTAATCCTAAAATTAAAACTTGCCGTTTAAACTTATTGACCGGAATACAACAGTGCACGCATTGCTTTATAAGCGGTGTTTAGTAAGATATATGAATTTATGGGGAATGATTCATATGTCTGATACAAGTGGTCCATTTCCCAGACCTTTTTTTTCTTCTAAAATGACAAGAAAGACTATTTTGGAGTAAGTTGTAGATATGGTTAACCCACATAGGTTAGATGCAAGAGGCAGATTGACATAATATGGCTTCTGCAGGTATCCTTACGATGGTTTTCTTAACCGCTGACCACGAGTTGAATCATTAACAAATTTAGCAAATGAAAATTGGACGCTGCTGGTAGATTTTAACCAGTTATCATCTATTAGAATTGACGTGTTCTCGGAAAAAATTCAGAAAATGACTTAAAAACATTATTAACCATTATTAATATATACAAGCGAAATACTATTCACGGATTATTCACGATTTATTAGAAATTATAACATCTAAAAAGTTGAATTTGGCAGATTCAGAGGGTGTAGATCAGTTAAGGATTTTACGAGACTCCATCCCTAAGGGGGTATAACGAGAATCGAAAGTGTTTTATAAATTCGCGCGAGTAAAGCCGCGAATAAATCTAGTTATTAATATAATTCGTAGCTTCAAATCCGTGCCCTTGAATACAGAACGAACAGTGACCCACAAACATAAATTCAAATTTTATTAAAACGCGTACATATAATTATGAGTGTCGCAATTCCTGACCCCGTTTGAAAGTGTAGTGTTGATTAAATTGTGCTAACGTAAAGTTTTATGTGACCGTAGTTTTCTAGCTACGTAAGCGACCAAGCGCTTGCGCAGCGAATTGCAAAAATGTATTAAAACGTCATCATGCGATATGTATGAATAAATTAAATAATAATATTTGATTTTAATTAATATTTATATTATGTGCTATTGTATATTGGTGGTGTGGAATTTAATTTTTATTATAGTTTTTATGCTATCAATACAGCTTTCAATAATTGAATTTGTATCACTATAAGCACTCTATAGGCTTTGGTGTAACTTATCATGGTAAGCATACCCTGTTCAGTTATAATGTTAAATTTATTTTAGAAAATTAAAATTTTTAATGTTGTTAAGCCAGAGTTCTTTCTACCAGAAAAAAGGTTTTGTTCTATTTTCTAACCGCGAACGAAGTTGGGAGTCTCGTTGGTACAAATAAATAAAAAAAAAATGTCACAATTAAACTGAATATCCCATGAAAGCGTTGTTAGCTGATCCATGCACGTGAAGGGGATATTGCATGTTTGTGCATTTGTTCATTACGTTCACTGTTCGTGGGTGGCCCTCTGGTACATTTTTACATACGTATAACTCCGGTACTCTCGGGTCCTCAGAGCGCGTTCACACGATATTCGACCTTATAGGGTTGAGTGTAAGGTCAATAGGGCGTGAAATCTCCTTATCGGTGGCATTGGTGCCAATGCTAATTCGGTCTCAAGTGCGTAACAATGGACCTATTTCACGAGCGGGTGACTTTGTTGCGTTTTTTTTTAATTGTTACTTACGAACATGGTACATAGATATTTTCTAGTACGTTACAAGAGAAACAACGTAATGTTATATTTTTTTTACTGTCGCTTTTAAAACTGATTCCTCTGAGATATTATTTCTAAACTCATATATTTTTATTAATGGTAATATTCTCTTATTTAGTAGTAAGTGTTATGCGTTCCATTTTTAATTATACATATATTTAAATTTAAGTTCTCTGAGGAACGGTTATTTTCAAGATATATTGATCATAGAATTATATACGAGGCGTAATAAAGAAACATTGATTACTAGAAAGCTACGAATAAGAGGGGTGAAATAAAATAAAATGTATGTAGACAGTTATGGCGTATTAATTAAAAAAAAAAACGTCAATTAGACAGTTTCTATATTCTTGCTCAAATCGAAAACTATATGTCGAATAGAATGATATAGTCGACATCTGAGATTGATTAGTCGCGTTTTATTTTGCTGAGGCAATAATTTCGGCCACGATCGTGTCGTTATATACTCGATGTGTTATCCAAAGTCTCCATAAGGGTACTGTTAGGTGGGCCGCGTTTCCTAGTATTTTAGTCAAGATATTTTATTCTTGAAAGGGATTTTTTTACACAATACTAATAATTTTATTTTTATCTCTATCGAGGATTCTACGTGGAATCGGAAAGTCGAAATATTCTTTTTTCTCGTGGGTTTTTATAAGCACTCGAATCATGTTACCAAATTGAATTGTAGGTGAAAATAAAATAATAATCAAAACGCTTGGTGTAAACTCATCTGGGTAGGTTTTGACTCGTCATTTATATTCTACCTAGCTATTCTACCGTCAAAGCAATGCTTAGTATTGTTTGAAGATATATTTAAATAATACGATATATTTTTAAGGCATATATTTTTCGTTCCCAGGGTTAGAGGCTCATTGACAAATATTTAATGTTTCTTACAGTTCCAACGTCTGTATGTAGGTAGTGATGACCACTTACCATTAGGCGTTGTAGTTGTCCATCCCCTACACAACTTTTATTTTTTTTAATAATATACCTGTGATAGTTATGAAAGGTGAATGAACTATTGGTAACGCAGCTGTATCATAGGCCCCAGGTTGTCAACAGGGGGTCAATTCCACCAATATGTAACGATTATGTTACCTCATATATTCTATTCTGATACAGCTTGAACTGTATTTCTCATAAAATAAAACTGAGCTTAATCGTAACACAGGACTAATTTTATATATTTATATCGATTATGATACGATTTCGATTGCTTTTCGATCCAACTTCGATTGAATGGCAAAAAATAATAATATAAATTTAAATGTATATGAAATTAGTTTTGTTATTATTATTGTTCAGATTTTCGTTTCATATTTTTCCTAGATAAACGATAAAATTATATGAATAATTACTATGTAAAAGAAACAAAACCAGCGCACAATAATCATGATATACTTACATACAAAAATATTTCTGATTAGATTTATAAAAGATCATAATCATACTTAGTATTTTATAATATCCCCATTGATAGGTTCGAAAGTTGTATAGCTTTATAAAAAATAAGGAGTATTACTGAGTTTTACAGCTGTGATACAGAATGATTTAACCTAGAAACGCGAAATAATTAAGAACTTAAGATTGTTCCTTCATTTCCGGTAAATAATTAAAGAGCTCTTTTGAAGCGTTAGTACCTTAATAGCCTGACGGTTACCTACATATATATATATATATATATATATATATATATATATATACTTAATTGGCGACAACATAAAAAATAACTGTTTCATTGAAAGGCACGTGTTAAGATCTTGAGATATTAACCAACTGAGAATTAAGATTTATAGCCTAACGAAACAAAAACGGTTATTATTCTATTTTGGACAATACAGCATCCTTTAACTTGGACACTTGAATTGTACTGTCCACAATCATGGTCTGTGATTTGAGAGGATTAATTAACAGGCCATATGATATAGCCCAATTGCTAATAACAGCTAAGTCACTATTAATCTACTCAACTGCGTCACTCAAATTAGAAAATGATGCAGCAATGTAAATCCATCAGCATATAGGTGACAAGGAGATATTATAACAGCAAGCCCTTTGATGGATTTATGGTTGATTCATTTCTAGCAAAATCGCTTAGAGAAACTCTTGGTCATATTTTACAACTTACTACATGTATTGGAACTAAATCGATCTGATGTATTCATATAAAATACGTTCGTATAAGAACTGTAATTAAAACATAAAAATTTACTGTTTAAATCTCATAAATAATAAGTTGTACACAATAACTTTGTATAATAAATTAATTTCGTAACACAGTAATATTGAAAAATTGTAAATGACATAATAATAATTTAACAAAAATAAATAACCTAAGTTACTCCTTATTATATCAGTTATCTGCCAGTGAAAGTCCCGTCAAAATCGGTCCAGCCGTTCCAGAGATTAGCCGGAACAAACAGACAGACAGACAGACAAAATTGTAAAATAAAGGTTATTTAATTTTAAAAAATATGTATAGATTCCAATGCTGAACTAAAGAAGCTCTTTATCAAGGTTTAGAGTATATTTCAAGCCGCTCCAATGCGGGTTGATGGATAAACACGTGACAAACTTTAATTTCAAGTTTGCAAGTTTTCTCAGACAGAAACTGATAGGCAAATTGTAAAAAAAACATCAGTGAAACTAGTCCGGGTTTGAACCCGCAATCTTCAGCTTAAAATTCGTATTCTGACCACTGGACCATGTCGTCTGTCATTTGACTGTTTATTTTATGATACGGTTATAAAAACAAAATATCCAATACGTGCCTAATTAAAGGACCCGTGTAAATAATACGATTATTTTGGTAGTTAGAGCTAATATCACATCAATAGCATAATTATTTCTTTTGAATATTATATTACATACAGAAAATTATATAATTCAACTAAACACAGTACAACTATATTTCATTTAATTTGGTATTGATTTACTTTCATTTGATCGCAATGATTCTTAACTAATTTTAATTAGGTAAGTCCTCAATAAATCCTATGGGAATTTCCTTGAAATAAAACTGATCAATAACCCTTAACAGTGGGTACCAAGGATTTTAAAAAACCGTGAAACAAAAAGTTTTCGTGAAAAGGAATTTGCAGATGATATGTAAAGTGTACTTTTAATTAATATTTAGGATTTTCATGTATTTGAAATATAATATATAGGTATCATTTAAAATCAAAATCAAAAAAATTTAATTCAAGTAGGCTTTTACAAATACTATTGAATCGTGAATAAGTGAAGCTACCACCGGTTCTCAAAGCAGATTCTACCGAGAAGAACCGGCAAGAAAGTCAGTAGTTACTCTTTTTCAATATTTAAAAAAATACAAGTCATGTTAGTTAAATACAATTATTTATATTAATATATCCTGCTTGGAAGTCAACAGGTATATGTACTTATATACAAAACTATGCGTAAATATTCCTCACAAAATTTCATGCTGCAATATCATATAAGGTTTACGAATAATTTGTTTCAATGAAATGAGTTTATTTTTCATTGCGTAGTGGATTTTGGATCTTTAAGATAGGTTTTTTAACGATAAAAAATAATTAACGTCACGATAACAAATTAACGTAACGTTCCTGTTGTATATAAACAAATAATGCAGTACAACCGGAATATCTTTACCCTTATTTCAGTTATATACTCTTGGGAGTTTACAGAATTAAGATACTATAGGTATTTCCCCATTCAAGTCAGCTTTACATACCTTTGTAAAGCTGACTTGAATGGGGATCAATTCTATACTTTCGCAAATGATTTATTGTAGTAGGAACCTAAGGCATCAAAACAGAAGAATAGTTAATTTCGTAGGACATCTTATTCTTTTAGTTTTTAATAATTGTAATAAAAACTAAAATAATTATATATTTTCAAATATTTTGTAAGCAATGAGCGTAGATGTTCTAAATGTTTGCTAATTACCAACGCCTTTGGAACTATTATAATTTCTTAGAAACCGCTATTAAGCAACAAGAAAAATCCCTTATGTAACGAATATAAAGTATTAAAATATCGGAGCTAGACTGGCAAGTGGGAGGTAACATATCCAGACGTACTTATACAGAGCCCAAATAATAAAAAATATACAACATTTAATAATTAGTAACAAAAAAAAAAAACAATAATTTATCAAGCGCTAAACGGTCTCGTAATGTTTCCATGAAGATCGTAAAACAAAATAAAAGAAAGTTTAACCTTCACACATATTTTAATGAAAAAAATTGCATCAATACGATATGAAGTTGTTTTTATTATAATCGTTTAAATGAAAATCTCGAATACTCGCTATAAGATTGTGGGCTCAAACGGCCATTAATTACAAATCTATTTTTGTTTAATCCTACCCCGCAGTCGAGTGTCTCCTCGTCACTATGTACACGTTGTTGATATTTTTTGTACAGAAATATTTATTTATAACACTTTTCATATTAATTGTAAGAAACTCGTTGAACTTGTTCGATACAAGCGATCCGCCCCGGCTTCGCACGGGTGCAATATTGATACTAAACATAATAGAGAATTTGTTCATTTACATCGTATTAGAAACTACTAAAATTATTAATGTTTCATTACTATATTGTCAATGTCTATTGTTCAAAAACCTTTCCCTCGAATCACTCTATCTATTAAAAAGACCGCATCAAAATCAGTTGCGTAATTTTAAAGATCTAAGCATACGGGACAGACAGCAGTAAGCGACTTTATTCTATACTATGTAGTGATGTCACAAGAATAGTGAAATACAGTTGTCTTCAAAATGACTAACAGTTTATATATGTTTAAAAAATTATAGTAAAACAATAAAAAAATTACATCAGTATCAAGACTGGTTTGATTAATAATTAAAACAAAATATCGCATATCAGATTCCACAACGATCTGTTTCAATACTAAATTATATATTTCGTTGAATTGTTCGAATGCGTAATTATTCGTTTAATGTAAGTAATAAACTTTAATCAAAGTTTATTAAATATGTACGCAGTAATACGGTATGGGTCTATTCAGCCACGAAGACTTTACTTCGACATACTTGGTGGTAGGGTTTTGTGCAAGCCCGTCTGGGTAGGTACCACTCACTCATTATTATCAATTATTTTACCGCCAAATAACAGTACTGACAATAACTATACTAATGTTAATTAATAAACAATACTGACTACTATTGTTGTGTTCCGGTTTGAAGGGAGTGTGAGTCAGTATAACTACAGGCACAAGGACATAATATCTTAGTTATCAAGGTTGGTGGCATGTTGACGATATAAGGAATAGTTAATCTTTCTTACAGCTTCATTGTCTACGGGTGATGGTGACCACTTACCATCAGATGGCCCATATGATCGTCGACCAATCTATACCACAAAAAAGATACGAACTATGTACTTTATAAAACATTAATTGTAGTTTTGTATAATTAAAAATATATTTTTCTCTTTCCATTATTATCATTGGTTTGATATTCAAAAGAAGAAGACAATACACTGTTTAACAAGTCACCACTAAATAACGTTTTCATTAAAACCAAACGACTTCAAATAGTACTAAGACAAAATATAAAAAATATGTGATATTTTTTTCATTCATTTCAAAGAATTACATTCCAAATCGATTCATAAATAACGGATTTCTATAGTAATAAGTATTTATAATCACATATATTGTATACGACTATATAAAATTAAATATAATAATATACCAAGAATTTAAGATAGACAATATTTTTTAACTAACTTCATTAAAACGAAAAGGTTCTAATTTTAGATGCTTAAACATACATTTCATCATAATCATAAAGTTATGTCTATGTAATATTCAGAAGAGTTTAAGTTATGTCTATATATATATATATATCTATATATCTATATAGTTATTTTTGAACCAGTAGATGAGATAGATAGAGGCGTTAGTAGGTTAATTTTCGTATTGTCGAACTTATGGCTAATATTATTGGACAGAGATTTTTGACGTCAATTATTAATAATATAATGAAGCTACGATGGGCAGTGTTCTACAATCAAGTATTATCCAGCCATTGATGACATCCTTGATATGATATCTTCGGCGTAAAATGGCTGCTCTAATCATTCGAAAAAATAATCTTTTCATAATCGTATTTATCTTTGTGATATCGTGTCACCAATTTTGTATTTTGATTGGACGATTGGTCCATGACAAAAGACAAGATAGATCTAGTATCCACTAGAGCTGACGGTTAGTTCATCTCCGCCCATAGATACATTCTGTGAGATACACTGGATGCGTCAGTAGAAAGGCACGACTTAGATAACTTGGTTAACACAGTATCTGTATGCTTTATTCGAACGTGAGGCAGAGTTTGCTAAGATGCTAAGGTTATTGCTAATTGGATAACGTACACGTCAATTGTCGTCAGGGGACGCAGCAGCAAAACTTTTCATGATATAATTCATTTATATTCAAATAAAACCAATTAATAAATGCGTGTTTGAATAAATAAAAAATGAACCTCCAATGCCCATTTTTTTATGGTATATGTTGGCGGACGATCATATGGGCCACCTCATGGTAAGTGGTCACCATCGCCCATAGACAATGACGCTGGAAGAAATATTAACTATTCCTTACATCGTCAATGTGCCACCAACCTTGGGAACTAAGATGTTATGTCCCTTATGCCTGTAGTTACACTGGCTCACTCACTCTTCAGACTGGAACACAACAATACTGAGTACTAATTATTTGGCGGTAGAATAACTGATTAGTGGGTGGTACCAACCCAGACGGGCTTGCACAAAGCCCTACCACCAAGTATAATAATTTACTCCCTTAGGTAGAGTTTCGTGAATTCTTGGCGGATAGATATCCGCTAAGGATAAGGAACACACAGCACAATATAAGGAACCTGCCAAATCTCACGTTTATATTAGATATTAGCTGTGCCCGCGACCTATAACAAAAAAAAATATTATTGTTGCCTAAGTTACCTGTTATATCAGTATCTGCCAGTGATATTCCCGTCAAAATCGGTCCAGCCGTTACAGAGATTAGCCGGAACAAACAAACAAAAATTGTAAAAAATGTTATTTTAGTATATGTACCGTGTATAAATACATACGCATTGAGTAAAAGGCTATTTTAATATTACAAACAGACATTCCAAATTCATTATATGTATAGTTTCTAAGATTTCGTGTTTTATCAGTAAGTGGTTTTTCGATTCTAAATGTGCAAATTACACATATTTGTAAGTTAATTAACTTGTTAAGAGTAAGAAGTAAATTTAACGTGTAAAAGTTGTTCATATTCAATGTTCTTGTAACAGAGTATTTCAAAAATCATGGACAGCATTCTCATTTACTATGAATGTATATATTTTTTCCATGGGTTCAGCTCATATGTATAATAACATTCAGAACCGGTGGTAACCTTAGACGATACAAAATAACTTTTTCAATAAAAATATATTGAATTTGCTGAAACAAAATGCAATTTTACTTTGAAATATTACAATTTGTTAAAACTGGCGATATATACTCTTCTTTTTCAACCGACTTCAAAAGGCAGGTTATCAATTCGTCTATTTTTTTTCATATACAGTTAACAGTTACCGAACTACCTTAAGTGAACCAACCTTAATTAAGACCTATTTTTCATTAAATATGAAACGAGTTCTTATCTATTTTATCAAAATACAAATTTCTTAAATTGGGCTCGCAAAAAAAACCAAAAATATTTACTGTAACATTTTCAAATGTAGCGATTTAGTAAACCATTTCAGAGGCATCGTTTCCTGATTATCATTTTAGTATTACAACAAAAATTTAGTACAAATTATGGACAGATTATATTAAGCCCAGTGGCGACACAAATGCTCGTTAGAGCTTTAATTAATTTGTCAATATTTTAGTTGCTATTTTTATAATTAAATTAACGATAAAATCTCTTTAATGAATGAACGGATATATTATTATATCAGTAATGCAATTATAAATATATTCATTTTAAATAACATTCGCGGTATCGTTTTGAATTAATTATATCTATATTTATATGATATTAGTTTGATTGCGTTAATCTCAGGAATCATCATGTCATTTGAATATTTCTATTGAGCTTAAATGAAATCTCATTGAGGACGGTTATGGATTTCATAACTCTTAAGTAATGAGATAAGACCGGTGTATAAATATAAGAAATATCACCGATATAATTAGTCACTTCTATCACTATCAATTAGTCATAATAGAAACAAATTACAGATATATCTGTAAAATAAAATGAAACGTTCGAAATTCGAAATGATATCGAACGTTCCTTGACCAATATATCTTTATATAGAAAAGAGAAATGGTCTGTCAACGTCGTTTATATAAACCAGTTTGAAATTTTTCACAGGGATATTTTCTGGAGTGTCATGCTTCAGCAAATAAATATGGTCGAATCGGAGAAGTGAATCGATCTCGCTCACATATAAATGATTCTTAAATTTTATCTCTTTCTCCCTAATAGCCGCCTGACAAACATGTATCAGCGGTTAATAGGTGCGCACGCGCAGCTGTTGCGTACAAATCAGCTCCGATATAGCTGACTCTGTCAAAAAGCTAAAACTTCGGCGTAAGAGGGAAGCGGCGGGCGATGTCCTCTTTTCGATTATATTCATGTGTTCGGCTTTATCTCGAAAACCTCTTATTTTGCGTTATAATTAGTTATTTCATTAGTTAAATGTATTCAAATTAAAATATTTTAAAAGTGATATTAACAAAGATTTTGTCCACTTTATTTTGATAAATATACGAAGTTTATTTATTAGAAAGTAACATGTGTGCCTTTCTTACAAAATTGTCTTGTTATTTTAATAACTGTAAAGTAATAATAAAAGTTCGAAATTTAAAATTGAAATTATATAAATAAACTATGGCATTATTTATTATTATTTATTTTTATCATTGATTAATATTAACATTAGATAATCATACATTGTGGTGTGCTGTCATTTTTCTAAAGTTTTATCAAAGTAAAGGTTGATTTTATGAACCCAGTGTTCGTTTCTGATATCTAATGCAATTTCTTCAAGATATTTGAGTGTTGAGATTTTGAATGGATACATAAATTAATAAAAAAAATCACTTTATAATTTTTTTTATTTTTTCTAATACGTTGTGTGTGAATTTGATTACATTTCTTTCTCTTCTCAGGTGTTTCTTTTTCCGAACCGGTGGTAGTGCTTAATTTGACCATCAATAATAAAGTGTAATGCTTCTACACTGATTAAAGTTTGTTTGAGTTTAAATTATTAAATACAAATTTATCTTCAGACACTTTTGGTTTGTGACAGTAAAGTTGTAAGTGACTCACAATGTTTTGATCGATGAATAATTATGAAATATAATAAAACATTATTTGACTGTAAAATTACTAAAAAACATTTGAATTTATTGATTTGACTTCCAGGCAGGATAAACATACGTACATAATTGTATTTAACTAACATGACTGTATTTATTAAATGTTGAAAAAGATAAACTACTGAATTTCTTGCCGGTTCTTCTCGGTAGAATATACTTTCCGAACCGGAAAGCTTCACTTAATTGTAAAATGACGATTCAAAAGTGCTTGTGAAAGCCTACTTGAATAAAGTTTATTTTGATTTTGATTTTTGATTATCATACTGCGTTATAGAATAAAACAATCCATTTGTACCGGCACTGTGTATGAAATATAAAATAATTTATATGTTATGTAAACACGAACTGTTTTTTTTTCCGTACACAAAACATTTCCTCGTAAAACACTCTATGTTATAATTAAAATTTTGGAAAAATAGTTCTTTAGTTCATAATATAATTCCGATGTATGGAATCGCTCGCTATATAGTAGGCTATGCCTTATAAATGTAACGTACTCATGTGGCGTTGACATCCGATCTATCGTCAGCGGAGGGCCTGAGTCATATCTGCCTTAAAGAATTGGTCTTGCATTTTCAAACTGATAACATAAAGTATAAATATTCGAATTTTTATAATAAAAATATTTGACTTTGTTATTTATTTTAGAACGCTTAAATGCTTTTATCTTCTAATTTACTCCGTATTCCACCAAAAAGAGTACTAAGCAATAAAGATTTTTTTGTATTTATATATTTAAAAAAAAACAAAATAGTAAATTATTTGCTAATGCGTAGCAAATAATTTACTATTTAATAAATATACTACTAACTTTCTCCTGAAAGGGAGAGGAGTCATGTAAAGAATTATACATTTACATAACATTCAATGTAAATTAAAAATGCATACGTTCATAAATTAACATACAAACTAATTTGAATAAACTATTGAATATTTTATAATTACAGAGCAAATGAGATATATTATAGTAAAGTTTGCTTGGAACTGGTTTAAGTAAGTTATAATATATTGAATTTATTCAACCAGGAATTCTGAAATGAAGTGATTTGAGACGCTGAAATTAAATGATGAACTTTTGGTAATTATTTATTAATTCATACACAAACAGAATACAATCAGAAGAAAGAATCATAGAATTTTTTTAACACTGTCGGGTGCCCTTTTATAGAATAATTAAAATTAATAAACTACAGAAAGTAAAGTAATGTAACAGCCTGTAAATTTCCCACTACTGGGATAAGGCCTCCTTTTCCATTAAGGAGAGGGTTTGGAACATATTCTACTATGCTGTTTCAATGCGGGTTGGTGGAATGCACATGTTGCAGAATTTCGATGAAATTAGACACATGCAGGTTTCCTCACGATGTTTTGCTTCAACGCCGAGCACGAGATGAATTATAAATCCAAATTAAGCACATATATATAGCGGTACTTGCCTGGGGTTGAACCCGCGATCATCGGTTAAGATGAACGCTTTCCCATCTCAGCTCATATAAAATACAGTTAATGTATAACTTCAATTGTGACATACCAGGAGCGGTCGTAACTCAAGACTTGCCATACTTTTTCTTAATATTTGAATTCGATTATTCACAACAATAATAATTGTAATTATTATAAGGAATGAAAATACCTATAAAATAAATCGAAGTCTTCTAGTATTATTGGCAAACCATTTGATTATATGTACTACTATTATCTCTGAAAAACAAGCTTGCTCTCAATCATGTTTTTGACGCCTTTTTATTTATATTTTCGGTAAACGTAGAGCATAGTAAATACATACAAATATAAAGATTTGATACCAAAATAAGTGTTACATAAGCCAACAAAGTTAGATGGAAATGATAGTAATAAAAAAAGTTTTATGTATTATGTTGGTGTTCTATTATTAAAATGATTACATGTGTTATAACTAAGTTTTATATTATGATAGTATAAGCAACTAATGAATTAAAATAATTAATTTTATTTATATACAAAACTAAGCTGTACTAATCCTCTGTATTATATATTAAAATAGTTTTATATACACTTACCTTGGTTGTAGGGCTTTGTGCAAGCCCGCCCGATATTCTATCGCTAAACAACAGTACGCAGTATTGTTGTGTTCCGGTCTGAAGGGTGAGTGAGCCAGTGTAACTTCAGGCACAAGGGACATAGCATCTTAGTGCCCAAGGCGGCGCATTAACGATGTAAGGAATAGTTAATATTTCTTACAGCGTCATTGTCTATGGGTGATGGTGACCACTTACCATCAGGTGGCCCATACGCTCGTCCGCCTAACTATTCATTAAAAATAAAAAATAACTCCTTATACGCGTTACCAATAGTAAATTCGTCGATATTCGAAATGAGATTTCATCATAAACCCATAAAGAATACTATAGATTATTGAAGATTTGGGCCAATGACGTCAAGTAAAATTGATGTCCAAGTTGTTAAATTCTTCTGTAGTTGGAATAAGCTGTTACTCTTCAGTCTACCGCCTAGCTAACAGAATCGTAATCGGACATGTGGTCTTTTCTTCGATCCCGGGTACAGCAAATAAAAAGTCATTGAGTTACTTTCACAAAATTAGCAATGGTGATAATTCCACTCAAAAATCACGTTTAGATATTGATCCCGAGTCGAAATTGTTTTCAGATTTTGCGTCTTATGCAATTATGATATTAAGGCACATATTATAGTGCACACCAATTACCACAAGCGTCCCGCGCAGTTAACTAACTTTCTTTATTAAAGCCGTCGTTGTCGGGCAAGCGGATAACACAAATAGCGATATTAGACTGAATCTGTACTATAAGATATTGAGGCCTGAAGTTAGGAAGGATCTTTTGTTTCTTAATATACTGTCACATTTAGAAAGGATTTGTGACATGTTTTTAAATAGTATCTGGATCCCCTCAGTCTTAAACCATGCAATCGTCCAACGCACTCGAAGCGTTTCTCTCTTAAGTTATTAAGACTCTATCAAATTAGACTAACACGTCGCGTTTAAAGTGCATTAATTTTTTTTGCCTTTCGTAAATGATGTCGTGTTGTATTGTATAATATTAGGCTGTGAACTTTTAATTCGAACTTTACTCATACAAAACAAGAAATTTTTGTACATAAATGTTTACAAAACAATTTTGACATCAAAATATTTATCATTATTAATAATCGTAATATTCATTATCATGTTTAATAATGATTCTTTTTTCAAATTTAATGCTAATTGATTTCAGCCACAAATATACTAATGGTATTATCAATTAGTAGTACTATATTATTATATTTAAAAGCTTTACGTACATATATATTCGTTCGTAATATTTACGCTTTGCTATTTAGAGAAACAAACAAGCTGAGCAATATATGTATAGACAGTTTCGATTTTGTGTCTTACTTATTTTCTTCAGTATATTCTATTAAAAATATATAATGTGTACAGAATAATATTAGTCCGTTTTCATTTACACTTAACCGAGCTATTTATTGAGCGATAATTTTGTAATACAAAACCTGAGTTATGTTTTTAAACAGCAAATTTACAATAGGTACGAGCTTGTCCGTAACGCACACACAGATTACACAGAGCCGAATGAAGTGTTTTAGATTCTTAGAACTGTTCTCAATGTCATCGGATATTTATGACGTCACCAGAAATTGATTACAGATAACGATACTCGCCATTTTGTAAAGTCCGTTAAATGTTTTATTTATGACGCAATACAATTTTGTATGTTATATAGTATGAAATAAGAATTAAAAATATCTATTCATTATTATTCGAAAGTCAAAAACGAATTAATAATAACAGCATAATATACCGGTTACCCAATTTAATTGTCTAATCATTTGTTTATTTATTTTAAAGATACGATTTACGATTACGATGAAGATTATTTTAAAGATTTGTGAATATACGTACATATCTTGTGTGTATGTGTTTGTATCAGAATACAAACACGCATTGAGAAGTCATTCTGAAAACCATAAAATCGAATTCCATAGCCCACTAAATGCATCAACTAAATAATTTAAATTCGATTTTCAAAAATCGAACTCATTATTATAACAAATAATTTATTTCTAGTTTTTATATATTTGATTTAATATATACGTAGACCCGCTACTCTTTCCCCAATTGGACGGTGTTACAAGCACATTACGCAGAGGGTCGACCGTCGTTCATTCAAGATTGGAGAAAGCATCCCACGTATTCAAAAATAGATATTGCTGTTTATTTATTAGCTATTCAAAATTCGATTCGATATTAACATGAGAAAAATATAGACGGAATTTGTATTTTTGACGCCTATGGATCTAGTCTGAGTTAAATAAGAAGCGTCTTAGTCAGTACAAGTGTTGATTATTTGTATTCAATGCTGGTTGCTGGTTTAATATCGGAAGAATAGCGGAGATCGAAAGAGATATGAGACAAAATAACAAGCATTACTCTGATCCCAATGTAAATAGCTAAAGCACTTGTGTTATGGATTATGAGAAGTATCGTTACCACAAACACCCAGACCCAAAACAAGACAGAAAACTAATGATACTGTACATCTCGGCCGGGACTTGAACCCGGGACCTCGGAGTGGGATACCCATGAAAACCGCTGTACACACCGCTCGACCAAGAATGAAATCGCCTGAAATTATAAGAATACGTGTAGCGTAAATTTAAGACTCGTTCTTTGTGAGTTATCATGTTAAATCGTAAAGTAGCGTTTTCGTTTTTTATCTGTATTAGTAAATGTAGTTTTTAAAAATGACGTTTTAAATTTGACGACCAGCGTTGTCGAGTAGTGTGTACACAGGTTTTCAGGGGTATGCCACTCCGAGATCACGGGTTCGCTTTCCGGCGGAGTTGATGTTAAAAAAAGTTAATTACTTTTCTATGTTGTCTTGAGTATGGGTGTATGCGGTACCGTCATGTCTTCTGATTTTCCATAACACAAGTGCTAGAACATTAATTTAAAATTGTCGTTCCATGCCCGACACTCTTTTGTTTTTTTTTTTAATAATCCGTTTGCGCGGGAAAAAATCTCGTATTATTTTATACAGCCATACCAATGACGTTCTAAAACCGATTACACTTTTATCTAAAAAATTGAAAAAAAAAAGATATACACAGCCAGCCAGTAATCAGGTTTAAATGTATTTTATTAACACGCCGTCGATATTTGTAGAAAGATTAGAATTGTAATGATCATGCAATACGCGGATGAATTTGTGGTTTTTAGTATCAATAAACAAATAGCCGTGACGTTACGCTCAGTAGAACATCGAAATTGATTATTATTGAATGGATTAATAGATAAGTAAACAAAAAAAAAGTTAAAAGAAGTTTTGTAAAATAAGATAAATTTATAGTACCTACGACACAACTTAGATGTCGCATCAGCAAATTCAATGAAACCGACTACTGCCGATGTATGAATCCAATAGAAATAGCTCCGTATCGCACCATTCGACGCAATTCGTCACTATAGATTTTCGAATTGACAAATATATTAGGTCACATGATATTACAAGTTATTTCGTTTGTGTAAAGATCATATTCACATGAGAAATGAATATTGAAAATTTGGGATAGCTTACTTAATTCAGATGTGATAGGTTTCACGAATTTTGCCGATGCTACATCTAAGTTGTGTCGTACTATGTATATCTTATATTATAATCAAAAAATCATAAACTCTTCGATGACGCTTTCCAGTCATACTCATAGCATGAAGGCGTAGTATCGTTAACCGTGACGGTACTTATAAACATAAATTATAATTTGTGTTTATGAAAATATTATGAGAATTAGCCAAGTCAAACCTTAGGCTACAATATATACTCCTAAGTCATAAGAAGAAATGATATTTTGTATAGTTATAAGTCAGGACCATTGAACTTGGCACCCATTTAGATATCACTTCTTTTGTTATTGAAATCAATAACCAAGGCCATATCATAATATTAAACTTGGCTCCTATTTTAAAATGTTTTGTACATTAAACGTCACGTGGTACATTGTTCTTATTAAATTGACCCTGTAATTTCTGGTGTGATCTTTCATTGAATCTATCTCTGTAGAAGCTTCTATCTAGAAGCAATTTATGGGAAGTGGGCTACCACCTCACACAACCACTTAAAGGATATGGGTATAGCAAGCCATTTAACAATACTATTTCGTTCTTTCAAGGGGTAGTCTTAGTGTTACTGTTTGGTGGTAGAATAGCTGAGTAGTGCCCTGATTACAGAAATAAGATCCATTACTATATATATAACAACAACAACAACAACAACAACTGAGTTTCTTGCCCGTTCTACTCCGTGAAATCTGCCTTCTGAACTGAACTTCACTTAATATAGTTTGGTAAATGACGATTCAAAGTCGTTTTAGGTTTCTGCAACTTAAAATATTGAAAATATTTTCGGTTTGGAGGGTGAGTGAGCCAGTGTAACTACAGGCACAAGGGACGTAGCATCTTAGTTCCCAAGGTTGGTGGTGCATTGACGATGTAAGATTAAATGAAATAGTTAATATTTCTTATAACCTTATTGTCTATGGGTGATGGTGGCCACTTACCATCAGGTGGCCCATATGCTGGTTCGCCAACCTATTCTATAAAAAAACAAAAAGGGAATAATAAAGTAAATATTTTGATTTTAAATATTTTTATGTTTTAAGTATATGTATATAATACGATTATAGAGAAGGCCTTTTGTTTTTGTCAAAAAATAATCATATCAATTTCTGGTCTTTCTAAATTACATTCAAATAAACCGCTAGTACATAATGTGACAATGTTCAAGTTATTTAGTTAGATCGCAATTACCATGTTTATTTCAAATTTATGAGTTAGTGGAATACATTTAATTGCTTTCATTAAATCATCAATCAATATAGTTAATGAGGCAAAACGAATTAATGGTAATTGATACTAAAAATAATCATATCAATACATTTGTAATAATCTATGTTAACAGAGTCAATTGGGACCGTTAGTAAAAAAGAATGGTTTCTTTGAAACAATGGGTTTGATGATCTAATAGATCAATTATACTTAAGCTAGTTTTAAAACTGTGACCATTTTCTATAATTAAATGTAAGTCACCAGATCACAATAATAAAAGTCTGTAATATTTCAACTATTGGGCTAAGATCTCCTTTTCCTTTGAGAAGAAGGTTTGGAACATATTCCATCGTGTTCTTTGAATGTGGATTGGTTACACATGTGACAGAATTGCACTGAAATTCGATACATGCATTTTCTCATGATGTTTCCCTTCATCGCGAAGCTAGTATATCGCAAGTAATTATAAAACAAATGAAGTTCTAATCACTGTGTCATCTCGGCTGTAATGCTAATGTAATGGAATATTATTAATATTCGACTTATAATAATATATTTTAAACTGCATGAACTTCGGTGTATGTAATATGTTTTGCGCCACGTAACATTCCGAAATGGGTAGGAATTATGTGGTAATTGATCTTTTTGTCCGTTTGTTACAAATCGGTTTCAATACAATACATTACATCATTCTCTACTAATTTCACCAAACATCGAGAATCGCAGACAAATCAAATCAACATAAACATTATTAAAGTAGGCTTTTACAAGAACTTTTGAATCGTCATTTTACAATTAAGTGATGCTACCACCAGTTCGGAAAGAAGATTCTACCGAGAAGAACTGGCAAGAAACTCAGTAGTTACTCTTTTTTAAAATTAAAAAAATACAAAGTCATGTAAGTTAAATACAATTATTTAAATTAATATATCCTGCTTGCAAGTCAACGGGTATTAACTCCACGCTTTTTTATAATCTGTAAAATGACAAACAGAATAATTATGTTAAATGTTCATGTACTAACTCGCAGAAGAATAGCCTATTGGAAAAAAAAAAACTACTAACATCCTTTATTCCCAGCAGTGAAATATTAATGAAAGTTTTAATACCAAAAGAATATCATGATACAATATATTTATAAAGTATTATTACATACCTGTCATCAATGGTATATTTATTATGATGACTGTATGAAAAGCTGCATTTTTTTTAAATGTTTTTAATTCCATTTGGGATATTTTTGTTCTATTTACTAGCGTTTTTTCAAAAGTTTCCTAGAAATAACAAATTGATATAATATATACTATTACGTACGTGTAGGCATATACATAAAGGCTTCTGTGTTTTTGGGTACATCTGACCTTTTATTGGACTATTTCTGAATTAACGATACATGAAAAATCATTTTCATTGATTGAAGCTCAAAGGATACCCAAGTTTATTTGGTGGGTACAGCTTACAATTGACTAAAATTAAATTCTTTGTTTTTTAATGAATTCATGCATTCGTGGTTGAAGTCTATAAATATTTATCGGTGAAGGTCAGCCGTCACCTCAGCCCTATAGGGCTTTAACCAAAATATTTAGATAATTTCGGAACAATTCGCACTTTTTGGAATTCTCGGCTAAAAGATATAAATTGCAGAGATATATTGTATAGTATTATAATATTCATAGATCATTCTAGATCCTTTCAGTTCATGTGTTTTTTAAAGTTTGTGATAACGTATTGAAATATTAATGTGTGAAAAATTTATCACCAACTTACCGACTTCGTGAAGACGACGCTTTGGTGATAGAAATATCAAAATACTAATTTGTTTATAATTTATGCTTTATAACAATTTTATTTTGTTGGCAAATTGGCTGACAGATGGCAAGTGGTTACCACCACGCATAGACATTGACGTAAGAAATAATGAACATTTCCTTATTTTACACCAAAGCGCCACCGACCTTGGGGGATAAGATGTTATGTCCCTTGTGCCTGTAGTTACACTCACCTTTCAACCCGGAACCCAACCATACTGAGTAATGCTGTTTGCCAGGAGAATATCTAATGAGAGTTTGGTACCTACCCAGACGGACCTACACAAAGTCCTACAAATTCAACATTATCACTTGATGATCATATTTAATTTTCTTCAAACAGGAGCTGTCAATTCACGCTGTGTCAACCCACGAGCTATTGAAACCCAAGGATGAGCCATCGTACAGCTTAGCGAATAACAATATGTGCACAATCACCTTACCCCATACAGGTATGACCTAGCAATATTACTAACCAATAGTTTTAGCGATTGTCGACCTTGTAATTGAATAACAACCAATAGTTGTAGCGTTAACCGTTTGTCGATCTTGTGATTGGATGTTTTAACTAACTCTTTCTGGTATCGTACAGCTAAAATTCATAAGAATCTACTTGTCCCAAATTTTCTCTTCATGTTAAAATTTTCGAAAGTCTGTTTTTATTGGGCGAATGCAAAAATAAACTATTGTTTACTACACTGATTATTGTCATATTAGATATTTTTTAATATTTTGTAAAGTCTTAGTCCAACTGTCTATTAAAAAGAAGGACTTTAGTACCTGATATATCAGTAGGAATCAGTAGTATTAGTATGCGAGTACCACATGTTGTTTTGTTGGAGGCAAAGAGGCAGAACTAAGATGGTACTTACTTGAACCTTAAGGGTTAAGATGGAGCGAGCACCACTGACATTTAATATGCTAAAACCTTCATAATTTATATTGTAACGCGCTTGTCACCCATTTAATCAGCGATTGGTTAACGTGTACCAAAGTACCAAGTCTTCTTAAAAGAGGGGATTGCTTACCAAATGTGGGTAACTCTTTTTATATAGGCCTACGTGATCAATTATTAAACGTACTTAAACGTTGAACCTTAATTTTATATTCATTTATTAATAAGTGAATATTCATGTATATAAATATATTTATTAGGTATGTATAATTTTGCTTTATAAAATTGAATTGTTTGATAAAGAGAGTAGGTTGTACTGTATTTCATAGGTTTTGTTTGCTTGGCAAATTGAATTGGAATACAGTAGTTCCCATTCAATTTGTCAAAATATTCTCAATTTTTAAACAATTCATTTCGTACTCACAATAAAAACCACAAAACTGCTGTTAATATCGAGGAAGTTTCTCTTTGTTGCTTAATGGCAAATATTCAATAATACTACCTATGTATGTATATATTATTCTTTTTGTTAAAATATCTATAGAATTGTTTGAAATAATCATAATAAAATAAGTTTTATTTGAATGTACGTTAGGTAAGTTAGTGTTACTATAAATATTCTTGGTAGGTCCATATTTTATTAAATAGTAAAGTTAAAAATCCTTTTTAATTATAATGAGCGTTATACTTGCTTATCGATAAAAACTATGACCGCTTCGGAAATAAACGCCGAGGACCTTTTGGTGTATATGAAAATGTATCTGTACTAAGTTGTCCACAAGATCCGATTTTAAACATAACATATCTATTGGAATAATGTATTAGTATTACAATATAGATAAGCCTTGTCCAAACGTGGATTAAGAAAATTGGTATTAGTGTTAATTATCTAATCGAATTATAAAACCCAAAAACTTCAAACTCGAAATTAGCTTTCATATACACAATACACACACACACACACATAGATACACTCATACAAAGAAAACTGGTAAAAATTAAGATTCTTAATATTTCACAATATAAATGTTACAGAATATCTTTGAATACACTGTAAGGTAACCTGTGTGTATATACATACGACGTCGTTCTATCTTTGAGTACGAGATAAATTGTAAACAAATACTTCGCGTTAGACAAATTGTTGCACCGATATTAATTTACGCCTTAATACGTCATATACCATTGCTTTGGCTATTTAAACCTTAGTTTCTAAGTGGTATTTTTGGTTAATTATTTGGCTAAATTTAATGGATTAACGTTTAAAACAATTCATAACCGTTTTATATGCCAAGTGTAAACATAATAGGGTCGGAAATCTCGTGTAGCCGACAGCCGTAAGTAACTAACGCCTATAACGTATCGCGTTACAATAAAGCAAGCGTCTAATTATGTTACACTAGCTTTAGCCCGCGGTTATAATTTACGATCGATATATTACCGTCGAATTTAAGAACTCTTAACAGATGTTAAAGCAGAACATTACGTCTGTTTGTATCAGAATTTCTTATAACCTGGAATTCGATTTTTAATTTCCAAGCAGATTTATTTTTATTTGACAAAAAACGACGTAAACGCCATTTTAAAGGATATTAGTTTTCGTAAGCCAGAGAGCAAGAAACAATGAAACAAGTCATGATTGTTACGGCAATCAATTTATAAAGCGAATAAAACCACAAAACACGCCGTGTAGTGAAGTTTTACAATTAAAGGTTTGGTAGTTTTTTTGCAACAATGCATTATAAAAGGGCGTTACCTCATTCAATAGAAAATAGAAGATTTAATTCCTTACGTAATTCATTGAGGTAACGCGATGTAAATACTCGCTTCTGAAATGACTATTGAAAGACAAAGTTCAAGTGCTGTATCGAAATACATACAATTAACTCCTGCTAATCCGGGCCCTAGCTAATGCGGCAGCTCTTGTTATCCATTATATTTCTTCTTCTTCTTAAATATTTTTGATCAATCAGACGTTTTTCTTCTTATTTTCAGTGTTGTGTGTGTTCATACATGGAGTCTGTAACTGTTATGTCCCTTATGCCTTGAATCTTTATATAAGTATATATATTGAAATTATATTTTAATCAAACAGCGCTATATGTGTACGGGGAATGTATCGTGCATCGTTTGTTAATCGCGTAAAAATGCAGACGGCATTCATCGTTTGTTTGAAATGAGCATTCCATAACATCAGTTTTATTATATAGAATTGAAATTGTTCTGCTTCTAAATTAACTGCCAGAATTGTAGAAATTTTAAATTATATCAATAATCATGTTGTTTTATGAAGATATTGTGTCTTTAAATTTGTTCAAAAATTCGAAGATTTAAAATAGAGAGAATTAGTATCTCTGTGAATGAATTTCTATCGATGCGATAATAGACTGTAAACACAAATAATACTTTCTTGGATTTTAACTCTTAACTATTGGAAGATTAAGTAGTTTTAACTCAGTAGTTAATAAAGGGAGTAAGTAGTGCCACGGTATCGCAGTGACGCTGTTGCACGAATTATTTTATAATCATTAATTATATTTTATAGTTTATATCTTATAATTTCTTTTCTATTTAGTTATTTAAGGGTTGCTATGCTATTATGTGAGAAGTCAATTTCACCTGTGAGACGTTGACAGTCAAGACGCATATCACAATTTCACATTACACTTTTCACGCTGGTGTACTGTGGTAAGTGAGTGAGTTTCGAATTTTTACTTACTGAATAGTTCTACTGTAAATTTGTCCTTATAGGAGTAGCTTTTCATCTCTGATGCATAGTTACTTTTATTGTCAACAGTTAATTTTTCAAATTGGTAACAAATAAATCAGCACAATTTTTCATCTATAATATTAGTAGCTGATTAATATTAACAATAAAGGTTACAGATAAAAAAGTAAATAATAAAATAAATTCAATCAAATGATTTGATTTCTTCTCGTATTGTTCTATTTAAACTTTCAGGCAGATTGTTGATTTGTTATAATTGAACGACGACATGCGTTTTCTTGTTCGTACTCGACTGATAGCCATATAGAATCGGCTTAAAATAGACGCACGGACAAAACATATCGCCTTGCATGCCGTTATAAAATAATAATAATGTCAGCTGAATTTCGACAACTACGTCTAATCCCATATATGTTCCTACTTGACGCCAATTCTATTATCAAAATCAAAATAAATTTTTATTCAAGCGGGCTTTTACAAGCACTTTTGAATCGTCACTTAACAATTAAGTGAAGCTACGACCGGTTCGGCAAGAAGACTCTACTGAGAAGTACCGGCAAGAAACTCAGTAGTTACTCTTTTTCAACATTTAA
Source organism: Vanessa cardui (assembly GCF_905220365.1). Taxonomy (NCBI): domain Eukaryota; kingdom Metazoa; phylum Arthropoda; class Insecta; order Lepidoptera; family Nymphalidae; genus Vanessa; species Vanessa cardui. The sequence continues at coordinate 1,597,999 of NC_061154.1, read as the reverse complement.
AAAATACAAAGTCATGATAGTCAATACAATTTTTTAAATTGATATATCCTGCCTGGAAGTCAACAGGTATTGATTCCACGCTTTTTTATCAGCTATAATTTGTACACCACAAATGAAAAGGTGTAGTAAGGCAGACTACCAATTATGCCACTGTTTTGAGTCTACCACGGCATATTGTAATCATCCCTAGTTCGATATAAAATGCAAAGGCAGCAAAATCAACTAATCGAATGGCATTTAAAGTAATTTTGATATTTGCACATAAGACGGAAACGAGAAAAATGTAGGGCTATTCTGTTATCAGAAACTCGAATCTCACCCCAGAACACGAATGTGACAGAAGCTTTAGTAATTACTAAATTTTATAGTATACATCTGTCAAAATCACGTGAGTAAACTCAGCTGTCAAAATTTCACGAGTGACGTGCAAAGTGACGTTTTACGCTCTTCGATACTCTCAATATTCTTGGAATTAAGTTCTTTTAAGCAAACGTCATATTACTTTCTCACTGTATACTGTTTTAAATAAAATTCTTACTAACATTATTTTATGTCATTGCTATTATTCATTCGGAACATTAAAAAAAATATTTTTATTTCTTGTCATTGAACTATTTGCGTTAATTTATTTACATTTAAAATATATCGATATAGTAGGACATGAACCAACTATTGCTTTACTTTAGAAGTCATTATTGAAATAAAATGAAGTGATGCTTTTATAGTACTTTAACTAACTTAACCGAACCTAACGAACTATAAGCCTGAGCTACTGCTGCGACAGGATACTGTAATTGCACTCCACTACTTGTAACGTTTAGGTCCGCAAAAAATAACCAGTAGGATAATCCTCAGAATTTACAGAGACAGAAGTTCAGAGACACGGTCTAAAGCTTTGCGTATAACCGAAGCTCTGAAGCATTGTCAATCGCTAAACTACGAGGTTTTACTAAGTATATCAGAAAATCCCATCAAATTCTCATAGACCTCAATCAAATTTAAATTTTGGGAATTTAAAATTGTTAGCGGCATGAACCACCTACAAAACCCACAGGCAGCTCTTTTTGGACCCATCGAACACCATTTGTATAAAATATTAAAACTGGCGAAGCTAGGGCACCAAGTCTTGAAAAAAATCAATCCACAAATCCAGTCTTTCGTACTCCGAAAATAGTAATTAAGTGCAAGCCAGACCGGACGGCATTAATGACCGCACAATTTACTCCGGGTATCAAACCCACTATTTCTGACGTTAAACCTATCAATGAGTTTCCGGCAGTTGACACATATCGGCAATCAAATTCGAACTCAATGAACAATACACAGTCGTAAATAATGTTTCAAGTTCGCTTTACGCAGCGCTTTATTGCTTGAGATTAACACTAGCTTTTAGCGCGGTTTCGTTTATAACTTATGTTTTAACATTAAAAAAGGTACAATATGCATCGATTTAATACTGTTAAATTCCTTTTCGTCCATATTTATTATTTTTAATGTTAAGGATTATATAAGCGAATGTAAAGATTTACTATTTTTAATGTTCAGGAATAAAGTAACGAATATAAAATATGATAGATCGTGCTCGAGCAGTGGAGGAAACCTACATATATCCTACCTGCCTAATACTAACGACATGTATATCCCACTACCCGCATTGGAGCAGCACTCTTTAATAAAATCCAAACCTTAAGAGTCATTCTTTTACTTACTTACTTGCTTACCTGTGTATAAAAAGTAACGCTATGTGCCACTGGGCTAAGGCCTTCTCCTTTGAATCACAATTGTCAATATATGTACATAATATGTACATTGAAACCTTAAGAAATATTAATCATTTTATACATCACAGCACTGTGCATTGGGAATTATAATCAAAATATACTTTATTTAAGTAGGCCTTTACAAGCACTTTTAAATCATCATTTAACAAACTATATTAAGGGAAGCTACCACCGGTTTGAAGTACCTAAGGCGTCATACTTGAGGCGTGATACTAAATCGGAAGACAAAAAGACAAGTTATATTTGGCGGTAGAATATTTCTTACTAAGCCAATTAGATTTCTTATTTTAAAATGGATTACAAAAATCAATTTAAGAGTTATTTCAAAACTAAGCCGATCTTGTCCTTTTAATTGAACTAGTGATCAGACAATATCTCTAAAAAACAGTCTATTTGTACCTCTACAAAGAAGTACAAGTAAAGTAAAGTAAAGTAATAGCCTGTACATTTTCCACTGCTGAGATAAGACCTCCTCTTCCACTAATAACAGGGTTTGGAACATATTCCACCACGCTGTTCCAATGCGGTTTGGTGAAAAGCACATCTGGCAGAAATTCGATGAAATTAGATACATGCAGGTTTCCTCACGATGTTTTCCTTCACCACCGAGCACGAGATGAATTATAAACACAAATTAAGCACATATATAGGTGGTGCTTGCCTAGGTTTGAACCCGCTATCATCGGTTAAGATGCACGCATTTTAATCACTGGGCCATCTCAGCTCCCAATAAGAAGTACAAGGCCAAGTTGTATTTATATATTTATATTGATCGAATCTAATTTGATTTAGGTCAAGTAATATCTAAGAATAATAAGTTGGTGAGAGCGCTCCACGTGATACATTTTTTCAGTAATTCTTATACTGAATTATTCTGTGTTTTATATATATTTTTGTTAAATTCATTCATTTCTTTCCAAGGCTTTCGTTCAGACGAATTAAATTTTATTTACTGTATCCAATTATTGTATGTTTGTTGTAAATTCAATGAAATTCCCTTCATGTTTATTTATATAGGTATTATAATGGATCAAAAATTTTCCATCAGCATATTTGAAATTATATTACTTAATATTGGTTTACCTGCATTCTATATTATAGTATATTATAGAAATAAACATGTTTAAATAACATATTATTTCTATAATTTTTTGACACATTATATTTTATTCTCATTACGAAGATCTAAGATAATCCAAGCTTAACCGATTTATAAGAAACTAATTTCTATATCTAAGGAAATAAAGTTCAATTTTGTTTTCAATTAACTCGATATATAAGGATATATTTTTTTCAAAGGATTTCCACCAACCCGCATTGGAACAGCGTGGTGGAATATGTTCCAAGCCTTCTCCTCGAAGGGAGAGGAGGCCTTTAGCCCAGCAGTGGGAATTTACAGGCTGTTGTTATATATTATTTTTTATTATATAAGGATATAAGCCTTTTTCAACCGACTTCAAAAAGGAGGAGGATTTTTAAACTAAATAAAAGATTACTAAAATTATTGAAGAGTTGAAAGAACAAAATAATAGTCTTAAAATACAAAATACTGAGATTTTGAAAACCAATGATAAAATTGAAAAGACTTTATCACACACAACAGCACTGTATAGCGATTTAAAAAAATCGATGGAGATTATGTCGGAAAATTACAACAAAGCAGTGACTAGGATTGTATTCTTGGAGGACCAATTGGAAGAGATCCAGCGCACCCAACGCGCAACCTTCATTGAAATTAACACTCCTATGAAAGAAAAAGAAGACGTTTTGCAAATGATCACACAACTTCACAGTTTCATTGGTTTGAAGTTACCAGTTGATGACATCCGCCAGTGCTATAGAGTTAAAACTGGTAATAAAAATCCAATCATAGTCGAATATCAGGATGGTCACACTAGAAATAAAGTGTTACAAATGGTGAGGAAATTCAATAAAGTAAGTGTAGACAAGATTAATACTAGTATATTTGGGGAACAAGACATAAAAGAGCGAATTTATGTCAATGAATCTCTTACCCCGAAAGCAAGAAAATTACACTTTTTGGCACGTCAACTTAAAAAATCTCACGGTTATAGATATAACTGGATTTCAAGAGGAAAAATTTATGTTAAGAAAACTGATGGTGACCCGGCTATACAAATAAAGTCATTGAATCAAGTCGAAGATTTGAAGTTACAAAGAAACATGTGACTAGTATCAATTACTGTCTGGTATTTATCACTTCTAACTACTAGCCTGGTTTTTCCTTTCCATATTTCGATTAAGATTTTGTTTAGCATAGCTCTAGTTCTTATTATTCTATATCTTTTTGTTTTAAACGTTGATATAAGCCTTTTTTTATTTATATATTATTTTTTGCAATTTGTTTCTTTATCACACGCTTACATGCAACTTAAACAGATCACACTTCACTTTACATATTATACACTACATCGCATACGTTTAACACTAAATCATACGTTTATCTCTAAAATAAATACTTCAAAAGCAATATCCTTTAACCTTTTCCAAATCCAATATCAGTACTGCAAGAATAAATTTAAAATTTCTTATGAAAATGGTTAATATTGAGGATTTTCAAGCTGATATTGATAAAAATCTCAATATCGGCAAAGCGGTGATAGTAGAGGATGTGGAACAATGTGAAAGGATATTGCTAAATTCTGATAGTAACTTACGTATTTTTACTCAAAATATTCGAAGTATTAACAAGAATTTTGATGAGCTAACAGTTCTTCTTCAGAGGCTAAAAGTTGAACAAGATATTATTATACTTACTGAATGTTGGCTATCTAAAGTTAATGTTTTACCAACGTTGCCCAATTACCATCATTTTTACACAAAGAACAATCAGAACCAAAATGATGGAGTTGTGATGTACATAAAAAAAACTCTTGATGTTAAGGTTTTAGAACCAAAACATACACAAGAACTCTCTTGTCTGGTAGCATGTTTGAAAGATACAAATATTATAGGTATTTATAGACCATGTGAGTTCAGATGTTTAGATAAATTTCTAAAATCGCTTCAATTAATCCTAAAAGAGTACGAACAGAATAATGTTCTAATTCTAGGAGATATCAATATTGATATTAAGGATGGCCACAATAACCCTACTGCTGAGCATTATTTAGAATTACTTTCATTTTACGGCTTAAGACCAACACATAATTTCATTACTAGTAATAAAAGTTGTATTGACCACTGTTTAGCCAAAACAAAACATGATACTATAACTGTAGTATGTCATTCAACTTTAACAGATCATGCATGTGTTATGGTGGCCCTTTCTACTGGGATTGTAACAAATAAAAATATAAATAAACATATTACTAAAAAGACAGATTACCATCTAGTAATAAAATTCCTACAAAGCCTTAATTGGGATGAAATATTCCAAAATAAAGATCTTGAAGAAGTCACTAATATTTTTCTTGAAACTGTTGCAAAAGCATTAGACCGCCATACTATAAACATTAAGTTGTCAAATAGGAAGAAAAATCTTAAGCCTTGGATAACACCAGGTTTGATTAGATGTATAAAACATAGAGATAGACTGCATTGTAAACTACGTAAAGACCCAGACAATGTAATTCTTAAAATCAGTTATATTAGATATCGTAATACATGTAGAAAAGTATTAAATAACAATAAACAACTATATTACAGAGATAAATTAAACAAAAATAAATTTAATGCGAAAAATCAATGGAAATATATTAAGCAAATTTGTTATTTAGATAAGATTAATGACACATCATCAGATATACTGTCAATAAAAACAAGTCCCAAAATGTCAATCGATTATGCAAATAATTATTTTGGTAGCATTGGAAAACAATTGGCAAATGATATAATAAATAGAATTAACACCACTGAAGCCGAACTTATAAATATACAACCCAAATTATCAGATCAAGTAAACTCGTTTTATTTGAATCCAACAGATGAGTATGAAGTTAGCCAAATAATTAAATCACTCAAAAATACTAATGCATGTGGCTGGGATGGTATCACTTCAACATTTTATAAAATGGCGGCAAATATATTAGTAAAACCCATTACATTCATCTGCAATCTCTGTTTTGAGACAGGTTCATTCCCAAAGGCATTAAAGAAATCAATCATTATTCCGGTATTTAAATCGGGTCATAGAGACAATATTTCTAATTACAGACCAATTTCGCTGTTACCAACGTTATCTAAAATAATTGAAAAAATAATTAATGCCAGATTAAAACAATACTTGAAAAAAAACAATATTTTAGCATCAAATCAATATGGGTTCAGGAATATGAGATCAACTTCGGATGCTTTGAAAACCTTAACATCACAGGTTGTTAATAATCTAGATACTCAGAAAAAATGTCTTGGTATCTTTCTTGATTTAAAAAAAGCATTCGATACAGTGTCTCATCTGATTTTGACTGAAAAACTCGAAAGTATAGGAATACGTGGATTACCGCTAAAATTATTTATAAGTTACTTGTCCGATCGCTATCAAAGTATTAAAATTGGGAACACGACTAGCAGTAAGATGATTATAGAATACGGCGTCCCTCAGGGAAGTATTCTGGGTCCGACGCTATTTCTAATTTATATTAATGACTTATGTAAACTACCTCTTAAACATTCTAAATTAATATCTTTTGCTGACGACACTGTTTTAATCTCTAATGGAAAATCATGGGATCAATTATGCAAACATGCTAATGATGATTTGCGGGCCGTAACTCTATGGCTTGACTATAACCTCCTGACGCTTAATATAGCAAAAACGAAATTTATTAACTTTAGTATACGCATAAATCACCAACCAAAATTAGACTCCATTGTTATAAAAGCCCATCATTGTAGTAATTATACAACGGACAGAGCATGTCACTGTGAAAAACTGGATCAAACGGAGTCTATAAAATACCTTGGAATAACAATAGACCACCATTTACGGTGGAAAGACCATATATCAGGGTTAAGTGGACGTATAAGAAAATTAATATTCATTTTTAAATATCTCAGGTATGTTTGTGATATAAAACTGCTGACCTCAATTTATTACGCCTTTTGTTATTCCCTATTAAGTTATGGAATTTCTGTATGGGGTGGAGCAAGTAAAAATTTAATGCTTACACTAGAACGAGCTCAAAGGGCTATATTGAAGGTCATGACCTTTAAAGAGTATATGCATCCTACCGACTCACTATATAAAAACTTGCCTTTTTTAACCGTTCGACAAATATATATAAAAGATATATTGATGATGCAACATAGTGAGCTATGTACTGCATCCCAAAATAAGAGGCGACATGATAGATTGTATGATCAACCAAAGTACAAACTAGCTTTCTCTAAATCATTCTATCTCTATTTGGCACCTTACCTATATAATAAAATATCTAGAAAAATTGTTATAAAAGACCTTTCTAAATATAATCTCAAGATATCACTTCATAAATTTCTTAAAATGTTATCGTATGATGATACTGAAAAATTGTTAAAACCTGACTTCATTTAAGAACTTATTTCATCTAAATACAGAAAATTCTTGTTAAAAACTTGTCTTCAAAAACACACACACACACGCACACACACACACACACACACACACACACACACACACACACACACACACACACACACACAGACAAACACACAACCACTCAAGAACTCAGGCACTTACGTAAATGCTTACACATATACAAAATTGCATTATCGATATCCTATTTTATCTTTATTTTATTTTTATTTTATACTTATCTTTATTTTTAATTTTATTGGGACAACCGACAGTAGATACAATATAACAAACAATAAATAAATTACATTTCAAAATTATCAAGGTTAAATTTCTACTATTTACAGGTAGTCTCATCTTGCTTTGTATATATATATCATGTGATACTAAAATTAATATAAAATTAAAATAAGTGCTCTGTATAATTAGAACAATTATGGAAGCAGCATGTAACTTTTGCCTATACTATGCAGCTATTGACTCGCGATCGAGAAATGTGCTCCTACCGTCATACAGTTCACCTAGTACGGAGGGTATGTCCATCGAACTTGAGTTGCTTAGCATTGCTTCATTTAATGTACAGTATATTTTAATAACTTAAGTGTTACTTTTCTATATAAAATAAATGTTATATGTATTTATTGCAAATATTAGCGCTAAGCAAGTTGTAATGGGTTAAATAAATAAATAAATAAATAAAAAAAAAAAAAAAAAATTACTCGTTGATTTGATAAATAATTATTATCACTAATATTAGTTTTCTTTGCTATTTGTTTCTCTATGCTTATTAGAAAATCAAGAAGTATGTTTGTATTTGGGTTTGCAATCTTCTATAACTTGAAATGAAACCGTAAGAAAAACGATGGTCAGGAAACCATTTTGAAACTATTCGGGTTTGAAACCTGTTAAGATACACGAACGAAACGTCGTTCAGTGGGCATTGTTGCTCTTATAAAATAATTATGAATGTATGAATTTAGCAATAAAATTATTGTTGCAGCCTAATTCACTTCTTATTAAATCACTAGTTCTAGAGATTAGCAGTAACATATGTTCTATTATGTACCGTGAATAAATACATATGCATTGAATGAAAAGCGGTTATTTTAACATTACAAACAGACACTCCAGTTTTATTATAATTACATAGATATTAAAACGTTGTAATTTATTAAATATTACATGACAAAAGCGCATATAAGTACAAAGTACTTCATTGTTTATGTTAACTAGAACCATCTAAGGTGTAGTGACATCACCGTACAAGTCATACTGTTGCGTTGACGTGCTTAATGCGATACACTTTTTTTTATATAACACCAGCTAACGACCGATATGCATTGCAATACTTATTTTAGAAACAATAAAACCTCCTTGAATTAACATTTAAAAAAAAAAGAAAACATTTTGTAATTGTATTTAATAGATCACAATATTATGTTAAGAAAACAATCTTAACTTTGTATTACTTACCTCCGTTTGTATTTGTTTATGGATATTTATGGTATTTTTAAGTTTTTACATAGAAAATGTTATAAGTTATAAATACAAATCATTTTTTTTATGGTATAAGTTGGCGGACGAGCATATGGGCCACCTGATGATATGTAAGAAATATTAACTATTCCTTACATCGTCAATGTGCCACCAACCTTGGGAACTAAGATGTTATGTCCTTAGTGCCTGTTGTTACACTGGCTCACTCACCCTTCAAACCGGAACACAACAGTACTGAGTACTGTTACTTGGCGGTAGAATAACTAACGAATAATATACTGCATTCAATCGTATAAGAGTTAAAAATGTTAATTTTACAAGATTACTTTAAATTTTCGCACAATCACACTGTGGATACAGAATTTGCCGGCGGTTTTTCGGAACCGATACGATAGAAAAGATATTCCAATGACTTCAAGACTATGAAAGCAACGGTAACTCTTTCTAATCCACCAAATATTATTTTCTTTTTCTCATATGAATGTTAATGTTAAACGTATATTTACATACTTATAATATAAAATAAAATTATTCGCCAACTAAAAACTGAAAGACGGCTTGATTGAAAAGTTAGTGGACAGATTAAGAAAAGAGCGTACTCCTTCCTTAAAGGCCGGCGACGCACCTGCTAGCCCCCTGGTGTTGCAGATGTCCATGGGCGGTGTTAGTCACTTTCCATCAGGTGAGCCTCCTGCTCGTTTGCTACCTATAACATAAGAAAAAACAGATCGGCATTCGCACGACCATCGTCGATAACATTACCTTGCTTCTCTCTTAGCAAATCAGATGCTTTAGATGGCACTTTCCTGTGAAATAACATACCACATATACACAATAATACACATGGAACGAGAAAAAGAAACGCAACCCTTATTAATATATTTGCTTCAGATTCTTTGGATCGAATCTATGCTGTGTAAAAATGAATCCCATCAAAAACAATACTTGTCAAAAAAAACCAAGTCTCGCAATATAGTACCAAGTCTTATCTGTGTAATACTTAAGCGACTTCCTGTCTTAATACGTCCACTCCCTAAGACCACGATCGTGATCCATAACAATTGAAAATCAATTGTGTCTGGAATCTCAGTACTCGAAGCATTAAGTTGTTACGTAATAATTGACAGCATCTTATAGTGACGCATCTCAATCTTAATTTTTTTTAATGTTTTATATAAATATATTGACTCGATGAAAACACGTGTTAATTAAATTATTTAGTGCAGACTTGGCAGATATAGTATTCAATAAATACATGTGAAGTTTATTACATGAAATAAATATACATTATAAATAAAATAAACGAATTTTCTTTTATTTAAACACATAATTTTTTAAGCTAATTGCCGTAAGTCATAAGTGTTATAATGAGTGATTAACTGAGAGAGCTCATTGATAAATTTTAATATGTGTAATTAATAATACCGCAGAGTTTTCACTGTTTTATATAACGGGTTGAACAAGCCACTGGTTTACTGCGATGGCTCGTCTGCGTAACTGATTTCAAGTCAATTATAGATTATATTCATTACGATATTTTTCAGTTTGAAGTACAAACAAGTTGAACCGATATCGCATAATTTTAATGATATTATGAACTATTAATTAGCTTTCACTTAAATTAATATGCTCTTTGTAATAACATAAAATATTAATCTTCATTTCATGACGTAATTCAATCGTCTAACAACGTATCCATCTAATTATCTCATTTATAAAATATATATAAACTAGCTACGCGCTCAGGCTTCATCCAGGTACAATTTGTTGTTAATAAAAAATTAAAAAAAAAATGTTTTAAAAGAAAATATTAAATTGGTATATTCAAAATCAAAATCAATCAAAATCAAAATAAACTTTATTCAAGTAGGATTTTACAAGCACTTTTGAATCGTCATTTTACTATTAAGTGAAGCTACCGCCGGTTCGGAAAGTAGATTCTACCGATAAGAACCGGCTAGAAACACAGTAGTTTATTTATATACTCTTTATTGCACACCAATATAGACAAAAATAATAGGAGTAAAACAAAAACAAAGAAAAGAAAACTGTTCAATAGGCAGCCTTATCGCTAAAACAGCGATCTCTTCCAGGCAACCTTTGGTAGAGGAGAGAGATAGAATGGTAGGGGTGTACATATTATTTAATAGTAGTAGTTACTCTTGTTCAACATTAAAAAATACAACTTCATATTAATTGAATAATATCAAAATCGGTTGAGTCGTAGTTTGATTTTGAATTGTAGATGAAAATTTGCTTACATCCTATAGATTCTTTGAGTAATTTGAACTGCCAATATTAATATTTTATTGTTACAGCTTGTTATCCGAGCGCTTGCTGTACACCAAACACTTTTGATAGTTGCACGTAATTTGACACTGATATCTTCTAAAGTAATTTATATTTCAATCTATTATCATTATAATTTTCTTAAAAATTCGTGTGAAGGGCAATTATAGTATGTATTAAATGCCCAAGGTCTTTGACATATTTATTTCAATAAGAATTATATTAATTGGAGAATCAGTCAGCCAGGACATATTATTTTATTTATATATATATAGAAGATTTGTACTCTGTAGATGCATTTTATTTTGAAACATTTTGTAAGGATTTTTAAGACCTACCATTATCTTTAAAATTGCTTGTCGCCAAAGATTTAGCCAGCGTTTGTAAGCGTAAAACACAGTCATAGTTCCTCGTTCATCATTATTTTTATTAATTACTAGTATATGAAAATCTGTTGGGTAGTTCAGTAGATTAGTACAAGTTAGCAGAGGTATAATTTGGAATATAAATAAGAAAAATAGGTCAAACGGTATCGCAGTCTATTAATCTCAAATAGATAGTCAAATTTTATATATATATTGACAGATATTTGAACAAATCTAGTCTTTGTAGATTTTTTTACTATATCCGTGACGATTCAATGGTATTTTCAAGGAATTAGCGCTTGTGTCAGGGACTTTTGTCATAGACGGTTATACGGATAATCCTTAACCTGCATCGAGTTTTTAGCACAGAGGTTTTACTATCGCTGATTTTAATTAAAGTTGACAATTTCTGACTACGCATATTAACAATTGAAAAAGTAATTGGCATACTATTATTTTTACATATGTTGTTGGACACCCGGGTTTTATTAATTGTTTAGAGTAGATTTAAATGACAGAAATCGTCATATAAGGCATATAACGGTATATAAAGCAAAAGTGACATGCCCCCTCTATGCGATACTCACTTTTTCTTTTGTAACGATGCTTTATTTACATGCGATTTTATTAAAAAAAAACTTTTCACTTAATTATTCTCAAACGTCGTGTACTATTATATTTATTAACAAGTATTAATAAATAGCGAAAGCAAATTCTTACATTATGATTTTATACATTTTTTGTATGAAAAACTAACATTTTTTATTTTACGACTGCTACCAAGTTATTTCATGATTTAAGGTTTTTATATCTATTTCATTGAAATGAAATCGAGGTAGAATTATAAAAACAAATGCAAATTAAAATACAATGGTGTTCAGTCGCGTTTAAACCTGCGATCTTCGTTCACGATTCAATTGCTTAGCTACTGGGATCTTCGCTCCAATCAATATGTATTATACATATGTATTACTTTAAGTTATATTTTGATAATTGCTTCAAATACATATATTGTATCGAAAATATGATTTACTGAAGTGGGCCCATAATAGCACATTTGTATCGTCGCGTTAGATCATTGAATTGAATATAAAGCTACCGCCATTTTGGAAAGAATAAATTATTTCCAAGAAACAACATATATATGTTAATTAGTTGACATAATTATTCAATCAATATGAAACTATAATTATTGAAATTGTTCTATAAAATTTAATGTTAAATTATTGTTTATACAAATATAAAACCTCTTTAAGTTTACCTATACAGAAAAAAGTTTTTTTTTTTTATGATTCAAGTTAAAGATTTCGATTTTTAATTATCCATATTCGAATGGAGTACAATATTCGTAAGGCAAATGTAAGCACGCTCGGGTCACAATCAACAATATCAATTGAACCTACAGGATCATAAAGCAGCCCGTGCCTAATCAGATACAAATGAGAATTGTGAAACGTACACTGTTTAATGTGAAGGGATTTTTATACTTCTTTTTCCAACACGACCGTGTCTTTGCCAAACATTATTGATTTTTTTAACGCTTTGATGCAAATTCACTTAATCGGTTCATTCTATTGTGCAGATTTGTTATTAGACGGTCCTATGCACGATGCGTTGTTGTGTCCAAAACCGTTACCGACCCACAGATCTTTTCAAAGATATAAAGAAATTTGGCAACTCTTTTCTTTGTTCGACCGACAAAAAATGGATCTACCATTTCTCTACCAGCACACGTGTTCCCCTCCTCTTATAATCTGGGTGCCTTCAAACGAGGCGTGAAGAGGCATCTTGCGAGCCGGCATGGCCCTCGCCATGACTAGTGCAGCTCATTCTTGCTGTGCGTACTATAGTCGTCCTCGTGTTTGGACTCCACTTCTACTTACCATCCGGTTGAGTGGAGTCATATACCAAGCCCGGATAATATATAAATATATATCAACATCACTATCATATAGATGAATAGCGATAGAACAGTCCCAGTGATTATAGGACGATCGATGCACATAAGAATCGTTTAAGGTCTCATTTTAAACACACACTTCAATATGGAAGAATTACTTACTTATTGATAGTCAAATTAAATTTGGAAGCGTTTCAGCCGTAAATGTGCAGAAAATTAAAGAGGATTCTTGATTGCAATTTATGAAATAATTATTTAACAAACAATTATTTTAAAAAAAAGGTTTTTTTATGGTGTAGGTTGGTGGACGAGCAGATGGGCCACCTGATGGTAAGTGGTCACCATCACCCATAGACAATGACGCTATAAGAAACGTTACAATTCATTACATCGTCAATGTGCCATCAACCTTGGGAACTAAGTTGTTATGTTCCTTGTGCCTGACGTTACACTGGCTCACTCACCCTTCAAACCGGAACACAACAATACTGAGTACTGTTATTTGGCGGTAGAATAACTGATGAATGGGTGGTACCTACCTAGACGGGCTTACACAAAGCCCTACCACCAAGTACCACCGTTTAGGGGCCGGTTAGAGAGCGCTACAGCTGTATAAAAAAACAAATTTAAAACGTGCGAACAGACGTCGTCAGTGTAGAAAGAAAGTAAATCAAAACAAGACCTGTCATACATAGGCTTCGATATTCCTAAAACTCTGATGAATAAATGCGAACTTGTCACGGGCGACCGACTAGCTAAGATTTAAAAGAGGAAAACATTTCAAAGCGACACGAGTGTTGCTGCTTATATTTTTATATGAATATAATATTGTGTAAATATATTTTTTTTTTATTTTAAGTCCTTGTAACTTATATTAGTGTCTATGAGTGTAGTCAAGAATTAATTATTTTAAGTCCTTGTAACTTATATTAGTGTCTATGAGTGTAGTCAAGAATAAATTATTTTAAGTCCTTGTAACTTATATAGTGTCTATGAGTTTATTCAAGAATTAATAATGTTAAAGGCTTGTATAAATCCTGACCGCGTGGAATGGTGGCAAGAATACTAGCAGCATTTCCCGGTTGCGTCGTAATTTCGATCCTGTGGGAAAAAAACGAACCAGCTCTCCTGTCACCAGAGGCGGCAATAAGGCGAGGTGTTATACTTTTGATGAGACTTGGCTCTTGGAGTAGTGGTGCACCACTACTCCAAGAGCCAAGTGTTCCGACAGCAAATGGGAAATAATATTCCGGTGCCTCTGCGGAAAAAGCTGAAACAAATAAAAAGATCTAAATATTCGTGTCTTATGTTAAATTAATTTTTAGTTAATGTTGTTGGAATACTTCTGTACTATTCAATTGCAAGCTTTTTTGTGAGGTTATTTGCATAACGGAGATATATGGTTATAGTTATTACTATTTTTCGTCCATCGTTTTTCGCGGCGGATTCGGTTCCGCGGTTTGGTAGTGAAAGATAGACTGAAATATTAATATATCAATATAGATTTACGAGTGTGTACGAGGGCCAGTATATTTACCTATACATATATTAATTAAAAAACAAACATATTACATATCGAACGTGTATCGTCAAACTTCATAATTGTTACCCATAGTCAAATTCATGTATCTCTTTCTGGCAAATCACGGCGGTGTACAGCGAGTTTCGAGTTTGTACTTACAAATAGTTCTACAGTTACCGTAAACGCTGTCGGCGAGTCGTATTTTCAGCGAGTATTTTGCATGATGCGTGGATTTCACTTTAACGTAGCGCTCTGAAGCTGAATTCATATTTCTACAGACAAATAAGGCTTCCTATCCACCCGACTACAGTAAAACTAAAAAACGGTTATGTTTTTGACCTGTATGTGAGTATAGGATCTTTTGTTCCCTCATAACTTCTTAAATGGTAAGCGATCATAAGCTAAAGCAGAGATGGCCCAGTGGTTAGAACGCGTGCATCTTAACCGATGATTGCGGGTACAAACCCAGGCAAGCACCGCTGATTCATGTGCTTAATTTGTCTTTATAATTCATCTCGTGCTCAGCGGTGAAGGAAAACATCGCGAGGAAACCTGCATGTGACAAATTTCATAGAAATTCTGCCACATGTGTATTCCACCAACCCGCATTGGAACAGCGTGGTGGAATATGTTCCAAACCTTCTTCTTAAAGGGAGAGGAGGCCTTTAGCCCAATAGTGGGAATTTACAGGCTGTTGTTGTTGTTGTTGAACATAAGCTAAGTTTGAACATTACTGTTTATGTACTTATTGTACCACCTTCTTATATTCTACAAACAGAAATACTTGCTATTGTCGTGTTCCAGTTTGTAGGGTGAAGGGTGAGTGAGTCATTGTTGGTCCATCACAAGGATATACCAAACATTGGTGGTGGTGGCGCATTGATGGTCTGTCATGGTCACCACTTATGTTTATCCATTTGCAACTTCATCAACCAATATTATAAAATTAAAAATTGTTTAATTACAATATGAACTGTTTAGTCGAACCCAAAAATTTTCGAAAATGATATGCTGCTGTTTCATAGTTTTAGACATTGTTTTTACCGTAGTCAGGTATTCGAACTTCGTTTTATTCAGATTTAATTCTATAGGATGCCCAGTTAGAAATAGTGAATGTATATTTCAATGGAATGAAATGCGTTTTGTAGACCCAGCTTCAGATAAACAGGAACATAGAATAATTAAAAATATTTTATATGGTTTACAATATTTATATTTACAGTTTTCTTTATAATCATCCATTATCTTCCGTTTTTAAAGGCCGATTAATTCCCATGTAAAATTTAATAATATTCTATTTCTACTTTTATTTATAAAAATGTCAAACCAAAAACTATTCATTACATTCATATAATTCTGTGACTGAAAAAAAAAAAAAAAAAAAAAAAAAAATCACTTTATAGGCTTACAGTATTTACATAATCCTCATAGGTTACTTTAATTTTATCTTTTTTCGTTTTTTAACAATATATAGACAATACTATTATTTTTTTTATTAGGTTTTAAGAATTATTAATGATAGACCTGTTTGATACCACTACAAGTGATGCCTAGTAATATAGTAATGAAATTGAAGGAAAGTCACTACAAAAAATAACATCTCTGTGGATATACATTTGATTATAAAAAAAAAATTACTAAGGTGAGTTAGGAAGTGTCGTATGCTCTCTGTGTAGCTATTATAGTATAAGAACTATTTTGTATTAATATGTAACAATAACAGATAAATGTAAATAATTCTAAATTCAAATTTTACATGAAAAAATATATTTAGATATCTAGAATAATTATAGTATATAGTAGTAGCTCAGTGTGAAACGATTTATTCGGATCGAAGTTTCCACTGAGTGTAACAGAAATCAAAATAAGCAATTATTAACACTTATTTTTTTTATATCTTCCGTGAAAATCAACGAATATTAACACCACGCTTATTATCGTCAATACAGTCTTGTATTAAGTTATGTGTACACGATGATTGTTTTGTACGATCGTGTAATACCTCTGAATATGCTTGTAGGACGCATGTACGTACATACGAGTTGATATTCCGTGCAATATAGGGCAGAGCTTACCACAGTTTACACATTAATTGATTTGACATCGAATGTAATCGATTAAACGCGTAGCGATAATTCATTTACGATTGCTTTTTCATCATTTGTTTAGTATTATACGAATAAATTTACATACTACGACATATAATATTTAATATTCGTCGGACGTGTACATCGTAATTTACTCAGTAAAAAGCTGAAATTAAACTTTAAAATTTGTAGTTTTTGATAAATTTATTTCGTGGAACCTTCAATTATATTACTTCTGTAAATTGGTTTATTTATTTTGAACATCAAAGGGATTTATGATGTCGCTAATTAATGTAGGAAAAAATGTATATTTCGTACTGTGTCGTATATAAATTGACAAATCATAGTCTCTTTACATAAGTATATTTACAATTAAACTGACAACTAAAGTGTAAAAGCGTGCAGTTCTCATTTTAAATTCCAAATTTAAACTGAATTAAATTGTCAAAAAACGCAATTCCAAATTGTTAACGCTCGGATTTAACAAATAAATAGGCGAATTAAATAGTGTGCTTTACTTCGAAGATGACTCGTATCGTAATAATCGTTACAAATTTATATTATTAGAATAGCGTAGAAGGACCAATCGCAGTCGTCGACGTAAGTTTGCGTTTTGTAAACGCTTGAAGTTGAGTTTACTCTTGAACAAAAATGCTCCAATTAAAGAATAAACCTTCGTCAGGTTTCAAATTTATTCCTTTATCAAGTTTTAAACTCTTAGTACCTTTTGAACCTAAAAATCAAATCATTGCGACGTAATATGTCATTCTCAATCGATAAAGCAGATTTTAGCGATACTGAGCACACGAAAATAGATCTTAAGGTGACAAACCTTTTCTTACCCCAACTGTACATTATTTATTGAGAGTCGTTTAAAACGGTTATACTATACAGTATAGCCGTACATTCGCCTTGTTTGGCTATAATATTTCATGCCAAACATTGGTGTCAAATAAAACATCCAACAAATTTATCAAATACCTACATAAGAGAATTTTTAAACGTTTTCGTAGTCCAATTAAAGCAACAAAATCTGTTCCAAAGATGCCGTTCAAATCGAGGGGCAAAATCTACAAATCCGTAATCAGACCTGTCATCATGTATATCGGAATCATTTAGCTTTATGGTTCTGAAGGATGACATTATTTTTTACAAAATATTCTTAGGTATATCTGCATAGTTATACTTTTCTAGGCGATAACTTGTCTCAAAGTTAAAAGCGAGTATGCTTGTTTGACTTAATTAAAAAAATAAATGGATAAGTATAGAACTGGACAGTAAAATATTTTTAGCTTCTTATTTGAACAGAAAGAGGTCGTGACTGTTCAAGTGACAAACTGTCAGACACCTAAAACTCTATATACACGTTATATTGAAATTTTCCTCTCACTATCCAAAGAAATTGACCTTAAAAATCTCTTTCATCCTATTTTTCTTTCATATCGTAAACATACATATAAAATGTCATTTACGTATAACAGTATTGTATCTGGGGTTATCAAATGTATCTGCTGGCTTTGTGTCCAATTTAAAACGTACTCTTTCGTTTAACAACAAGTATGCACGTGTAAATTACACTTCATAATAATGTGGAAATATTTCATGGAAAATGATGCAACATTAACGAAATTTTTTAAAAACTTTCCTCCGTTGTATCGAACTATTAATTAAATTCTTTTCATTGAATAACTCTATTAGCCCTTACTTTGATTTAAACTGTAATTAATTTTTAGTAAAGATACCGTCGGAGAGTTCTTTTGACGAAACAAAAAACATTCGCATTTAAATCGTCGTATTGACCAATGAGAAATCATACAAATATTGGACTTATTCCTTTGATGTCATATAAGCGTATTAGAGATGAATTTCCGCAATTTTAAACTAAGTAAACTGCTATTAGCTGCCGAATAAACACTACGGACTGATAAAGGGAATTTATCTTTATTATTGGAAAATCGTACATTAATAATGGTCCCGTGCTGGTGTATTATGTCAACATGACTGTTTCGTCAATAGCGCAATTGTGTGAAGTACACCTGTACATTATACTGCTTTAAACCATATTAAATGTCTAACACTGCTTTCCCGTAAATAGTCCGTACACAAATACAGTCCGAAATTACAAGATATTTTATGACGTGTGTATTTGGTATTACTGTTTGTCGAATAAATCGAATTAATCAAGCAATAATATATTTATTATTAGTTAGAAATATATTGTATTGTAAGCATAGACGAAATAGTTTAGTACTTCTTACTTTGGAATTATTATTGAAAAACAAAAATTAAGTTTTGTTAATCGATACAAAATATTATCTTTTTTTAGTTTCGAATCGATTCGATTATATCTTAATTTTTAATCGAATTCCAACTGTTGCAGTAAGAAAGGAATAAAATTATTAAAATAAAAAACAACAAGCGATTATTACGGAACAATCTTTTTGATCAATTTCAACCAACCTTCTATATAATAAATAAAAAAAATCACGCTCTCGGCTTTCCAGCCAATATTACCGTACCTCGTGCTCTGTAAATAAAGTTGTAGTGTTTCATTTACGCTAGGCTTAAAATTACTTTGAAACTTTAAATGTGTACATTTTTTAAATGTTTTTATAAATTTCATAATACATAGTTGGTTAGCTTAAATTAATCTTAGATAGATGAGTTGTTTCGTTTTTTATAAGCCAGTTTTAAAGCGATACTCTTCATCATTCAAACATTTAAAAGTTGTATTTTTGATAAGATTAATTAAAACCAAAATTAGTTAAGCCTTATACAGCTAGTATAAGTGTATTTTTTATCTATATGAAAAAAGAGAGAAAGAAATATCCTATACAAAGAAAATTGAAGCTTGAACCATAACCCGTATTTCTCGTGTGGATTGGTGTGAGCCACACGTACTTCTCAGAATTTAAATGGTATAACTTGAAAATATATGAATGTAAAAGGTATTTTTATTACTAACAAAGTGTATCAAAAATTAATTAAAGTTTAATTAGAAGCAAATCCATATTTCTTACTACTTTAATCCTGTTCACGCCTTTAGTCCACAAATGTAATAAGGAACATGCATTAGTATACACGTTGAAATAATTCCCAAGTGTACCTTACACATTATACATACCAGTGTAGAATTGTAACATACATAATACGTCAGATTATTACTTCAATTTTTATATCCAGATACAAGTATAACATATAAGCTTCTTGTTATTTATTTTTGAAAACAAAGGTTATATTTATTTTAACAAGTTTAAATCTTTTTTGAAGTATCGATTGTATTAACATTTGCCTCTCGAATAGGGCGTAAAGGTATTCGAATCATATCCGACTCTTTCCCTTCAACTATTGTCTGAGATAACTCCTCGTTCTTTAACGCCTATTCTAATTAAAAACAATATATTTATTCGCGTGTGAGTGTATTCCACAAATAAAAAAATCTAGTCTTCGACATAAGATGACTATTCGGGATCGATATGAAAAATCGTCGTTGCAATAAATAAAAACGTGCAAAGGGGATGGTTTTTTGATTTGTAACCAGCGAAGCGGCGATACCAATATTTTGTCTGTCACGATTCTGAAACTTAAACTAAAAATAACCGTCTTTCTAGTTCCACGATCGTTTCAATGTAAATATATTTCTTGAGTATTTTACTTAACATGCATTTTTTTTTTATTACATACGCACACATATACAGTAAGTACTCACACTTACATACACAGAATTATTCAATTCAAAATATTTGTGAATTATGCAAAGTTCATTTTGTTGATATCAAATTTATATTAAAATTATTACTCTATGTTTCCAATTAAATATAATAGACATATAACATGCCCTATGCTCGCAGTCTAACACCTGAGGCAGTTTATTAACATACGATGACATTCTTTATTCTAAATTTAAAATTATATCAATCGGAAAGTCAAATCCAACTTAAATCTAGAGTTAACAGGTATATTTTAGGCCAGCGTGTTACATCGTACACCAAGTCAATGATATGAAAAAAAAAATAATATTTTCAGTACATTTTAATTAATATCAATATAAATGACGAAACATTTATAATATAATAGCTGAATCTGTGACTCTAATCGCTTAAATTTATAAAACTGTTTTCCACTCTTTTATAACCTCGACGTGGCTGCCCTGCTGATAAAATCTAAGATATAACAGACAGGGTTACTTTCGCATTGATTATATTACAATAGATTATTTCATAAAATTAATCAACGTTTTTTAATAAGGATAAAACCATAACTATTAGCTTCGGCCCTAATGCTCCTATAGCCTATCAATGACATATCTGCATTTATATATCATTTCCAATCGTATAACAACA
This sequence comes from Vanessa cardui, assembly GCF_905220365.1. NCBI lineage: Eukaryota > Metazoa > Arthropoda > Insecta > Lepidoptera > Nymphalidae > Vanessa > Vanessa cardui. Next base: position 1,576,700 of record NC_061154.1, on the reverse strand, counting down.
TTCCTGGAAAATGTTTGAGCTTTTCCACGAAACCAAATACGATTTTATCAGATATAGCTCGCCAAATATTACAGGATTACTATCCGGGTTCCCACTAGTACAATCCAAGTTGAACTTTGAAAGATTTTCAAAAACAACAACATTTTATTAGAATTCAGGGTAAAGAATAAATTCGAATTTAAAATGTTTTTTTTTGTATAAAATATTGTTAGCTGTAAATGTATTTCTTAATATTTTAACTCGACTCGAATGACCCGCCATACGCAAATACGGTGCAATACGGATACTAATACATAACATAATTTGTTTATTTACGACATCAAATTACGAATTTATAAAATTATCAGTGTTTATCTACTATATTGTCCATGTATTATATACAATAACCTTCTCTCGAATCACTATATCTATTAAAAAAAGGTAAATCAAAATCCGTTGCATAGTTTTAATCATTTAAGCATACAAGGGGACATACGGACAGAGAAAGCGGCTTTATTTTATACGATGTATTGATACTTAATTTACCATTAAAAAATCTTAGTAGTATTTTAAAATATTGTATATGAACCGAATATTCCTTGCACTGCTTATTTCGAATCGATAAAAAAAATCAAATCGACTGAATATTCGGAAAAGACTAATTTTGTTCGTAATTTTTACCGCTTATTATCTAACGCCTATAGTAACCTTACCTAGAACTTTGCATTATAAAGCTTTATTGTTTAAAAGAACAATCGCCCTTTGTATTGCTATCGGCATTAAACCCGGGTAACACATACGTAATCGTAAAAATGTGTCAAAGTCTGATTTAATTGCCCGACAATTAGTTTGTTCTAGAGATTACCTCTTTTTAATATTTATTTATTATGAAAGGAGTTTTTAATAGACTTCTTTTTTCTTTTTTAATTTATTGAATTCTTTGTCTACGAAATTTTTGTCATGATGAAATTTATTTTTATGTATAAAATACTAATAGTGATTGTATTACAGCTAATTAAATGACGTTTGCGTCTTTAATAGTAACTGAATAAATTTCATTTGTGCTTGTATCTTGACTATTTTCTGAAGTAAAAACCTGTTTAGAAAATGCATCAAGAAAAAGATATAATTTATTTTTGTCATTAACAATTTTTTTACGTAGTTTGTCAAACAGTCTTTTATGGAACTGCCAGTAATGAATAGAAATAATGTTTACTTTTATGAAGCATAAAATAAATGCAAAAAAAAAAACAAAAAAATATACGTATATATTATTTGTTATTTGCTACCTAATTATAGTAACATTGTATATCACAGTTTTTCATAATACAGAATGATATCACATGTCTAAACAAGTATATATATTCGCTATTTATATTAATTCACTGATAATTGTTAATACAATTTTCTAGGTGAATAATTATGCCCTTAGGTAACCTCACCCCCTCGAATGTCGCTAATTGGAGATTGTATATCTTACCCAGGGGCTGTTAGGTATGCGTTTATAGATGTTTAATGCGATCTTTTAACATATTTCTATTTTAATTTAATTGAATCAAACAACTTACTTAAATTTGCCTCGTATTTTTATCTTACTGTAATCATCGTCAGGTGAATATTATACAAATGAATTTTAATTGTCTTAAGTGACAAGTGGTACCTCTAGATGTTGATGGTATATATATATGAAACGTCCTTTATAATTATAACTTGTGATCCCTGTTGGTTAAATAAGATCAGTTATCTTTCACCAGAACACAATGATACTAGGTTTAACTGATTCGATGTATTATATGTGACCAGTGTATCTCTCGGGAAATATTGCGTTTATTCAAAACATTTTTTAGAAATTTCGGAACTTATGACAGGTTTTGTTACTATTTCATTATAAACTACAATCATTTGGCACCGAAATTATAAAATCTCTTTTATAACATTTTTATTTAATATCAAATAATATTAGCTCAGATAGAATTGGAATTTGTCGAAAACAATTTACTCTAATTATGTATTACGTTTTTCATTTGTTTAGTAGTACCCCTCTCTACCGTGCCAGTATATTTTTCCGCTCTCTAAAATTAATTATTCGTTAAATTGTAACAATTTAGTAAATTGCAATCTAGAATCCTCTTTATCAATTCTCTGCACATCTAAGGCTGCTCTTCAAAATGAGACCATATTTGTGTGCGGCTATCGTCCTTTTCAAAATGAGATCATAACCGATATTATATGCGGAGCTATCGTCCCATAATCACTAGAACAAAATTCGGCTGACGCTATTAATATATAAATTAAATGGGTGGTTCTTATGTATTGTTATTTAAATTATATTAAATTACAAATCTATACATACATATAATAAAATTAGAGTGTAATATTAAAATAGCCCTTTTACCAAAATAACATTTTTTTACCATTTTTGTCGGTCTGTCTGTCTGTTTGTTCCGGTTAATCTTTGGAAAGGCTGGAGCGATTTTGGCGGGAATTTCACTGGCAGATAACTGATATAATAGGGAGCGATAAGGCAACTACAATAACATTTCTTTTTTGTTAAATTCAAACGCGTCTACGAGCACAGCTAGTGGATAATATTATTTTATATTTAAATTTTCATTCATAAGTCACGATGACGTCTCTTGACTGACTATGGCTGGGCTGGTGTGAAGACCTGGCTGTATTAAGGTTCTCATGAATGTATGCGCATGCAAGTTCACACTGATCCGTGAGTCTCATCATTGGGTCGGCTAATATAAACACAATTGAAACGAGTTCAGGCGCAGGATCGACGGTTTTATTTAGGGCACAAGATTGTCAACTGCCATGTAACTCCAGAGTGTTTCTAAGCAGTCTATATTATGGTGAATATTAATTAGCAACTATCATTTATTTTCAACTATACTTAGCCATCGATAAATAAATAATTGCCGAGATATACAAATCAAATCTATCAGAGCTGAATGGCCCTGTGGTTAGAACGCGTGCATCTTAATCGATGACTTCATCTGATGAACGAAAACATCGTGAGGAAAGGTGCATGTGTCTAATTTTATCGAAATTGTGCCACATGTGCATTCCACCAGTGCATTGGAACTGCATGGTGGAATACGTTCCAAACCCTCTCCTGAATGGGAGAGGTTTTAGCCCAGCAGTGGGAAACTTACAGGCTGTTACTTTACTCTCCTTTTTTTACATATCAAATCTTCTATACAGTTTTGTATTGAGTAATGTCTTTCTTCCTTGTAAACAATAAGTATATTTATTATACGGCAAAGTAAAAAATGTCTGTAGAAATCGATATTTTCCCCAGGGATGAATCTGAGCAGAGTCGGATATTCTCTCAAAATGATCAACGCTGTTATGAAGTTACATACGACAAGATTAACACTTAATGTACTGTAATTATTTCTACTTCATTATAAATATATTAAAAAGGCGTTAAGGTTATGATGGATCTAATATTATATTTAGATCAACGCGATCGGATATATTTATCCGAAATGTATTTGTAAACTGTTAAATGGGAGAAATTTACAGAACAGATATCAGAATCATACATCTGCTGTGTGCATCACGCACGAAATCATTGGATAATTCAAATTGAATCACGACATAGACAATCGCTCGTTATAACGTAGTTCAATATATAACATACAGACTTAAAGACAGCGTAGAAAAAATCTTTTTTTTATTTAGTACTTTATGATTGTTGTCAATGACGTTATATGGTGGAAATCTTCGTCGAATTTTACTTAATGCCAAACAACAGTATAATACAGTGAATGACTCGGTGTAACTACAGGCAATCACCCAAGATTGGTAGAGCAGTGACGATGTAAGTGTCGGTTAATATTTCTTACAGCGTCATTGTCTATGGGCCGTGGTGACCATTTACCATCAAAATGCTCGCCTATCAACCTATAGCATAAAAAACTTTTTTGACACAGTGAAATGAATTATCAAAGTAAATAAAATACACTAAGGAAATTCTTTTTTTTGAATTCAGAGTAAATAAAAATAGGTTTATATAACATTATGTAAAAAGGTATACAATAAAAAGAGACAGCGAAAGAGGTAGAGGTTGTACTTGGTTGAATAATACTTGACTGTATTTGCCTATCTACTGAAACCCGCGTTGTTCTTCAGGAAAAAAAAAACATTAGCTGTTGACTCTTGAAAAAATGTATAAGGAATACTCTTGAACATACATTAGAACTTAACAAGACTTAACAAATAAACAAGCCTTTGGAATATATTTCAACATTTACTATTTAGCAGAAAAATTATTCATATTATGTACTTAACACAATGGATGGATATTAAAAATAGTTACTGTCCGGGACTGCGTGGAATGCTGGCCAAACTGCTAGCAGCATTCCGTTATATCGCAATTTCGATTCCCAGGGCAAAAATATATTAGCCCTCATCGGTTGTGGCAACTAGATGAGGTGTTATTTGTTTTAGTAAAGTTAAGTCGTACAAAATACCTCCAATGGTAAATGGAACATTGAGAACAAGAATCTTATGTCATTAACGCTTTAAATAGACCACAACGATAGTAAGAATTGCTGCAAGGAAATTTGCAATAAGTCGTTAGTACTACCAAATAATGAAAGAAGAATGCATTGGATATTTTGCCGTATTCTCTTATTTGCCTTTAAATTTATAAATATGGCCTTAAATTAAATAAGATCATATAGGTATCGAACTATCGACCACAAAAGATTGGTGTTGTAAGACATTTCGATTTGGGAGCGACTATATACGAGGCGATCCCTGTATGCCTCAGACTTGGCTGCCTATATAAAACTGCCACAGGATAGTGTTTCATCGAATCTATTCCTAGTAACATCAAGAGAAGTCTGATAATTTTCACATCATACCCGTAACATACTTCAACAAAACTGAAAGTCCATATTACAAAAGCCTGGGTAATTCTCGCCGAACTAACGTTTCACAATTGTTATTTGTTATTAATTTCGCGAACGATACGGCTGTAATGTTTTATAAATACGCATTGTTCATAGCATACAATGCCCTGGCGGCGTTCGAACATGATACGGACCCTATACTGTCTGACGCATTCTTTGAGTGGAAAGTGTTCGCATTTTTACATAGAACATATATATGTTACCGGTATATTGTAAATACCGTTATATTATAACAAATCAATCCACGTTCGACAATGTTGTGTCGATCAATTACAGTTGTACTATAATTATACAAACCTATCCAGTGAACATTCAATGCTCTGTTTACAAATTTACAGCGCTAGTGACGTAGCCACTACATTACATCAAAATAAACGATTTAAAAACAGCTATATTTTGCGTTACGCCAAAATATTATAAATATTAGAATGTTATTTATTTTTAAAATTAATCTAAGATTTTCGTCAAATCGTAATTAATATGTAGTTATGATTTATTAGGAGACGTCCTTTTAAAGTTATAAATTAATTACAAAGTTTATACATCCTTTTAAAACAGGTTTTTTATTATACTTCAGAATTATTATAAAACTCTCTCTAATAAATCAGACCTATGAACACACTCATTACGATTATAACGTTTGTTCCACAATGTACAAAATATACTACACTATTTCGCTAAGTACAAAAAAATAAGTAAAATATTTATTATAATTATCAGAAAACAATTATTAACATAGTTACTGATTCTCCGTTCCGAATTAGTAAATTGAAATGTTTGCTCTCACAAAAACACTGAAACTTACTTTTAGATATGGCTGAAACTACAGCAATAAATTCAATTACAAATATTATTAGGCATTATTATGTAAGAACTTCATCTCATTTCACGATAAAAAAAAAGTTAACGAAAATACACACTAAGATATTGTACATCGAACGCACACAAATGCAACATGTATCGATGTATTTATGAAAAATTGGTAATTCAGTTAACTGGGTTCGAATTTCAAATGTCTGCCTTCAACTGAACTTGTAACAGGGCAATATTAGCCGGTCAATCAGCTGTATCCGGATTACCTTATATGTTACTAACAAAGCTTGGAGGATACATTGAAAATTTCTTATATGGATATTATGTTGCAGTCTGGACGTTTTGTATGTTGGTCCAGCTCGTTAGGACGTATCTGAGATTCGTCGGATTTTGTGTGTAGACTAAGTCTATCTATATCGGTGGTGTAACTTTGAATGCAAATATGACTGTTATATTTTTGTGTAGTTAATTTATTAGTCTGAATATCACGAGAGTCGAAATCCAGGACACTGAAAGGAAGGGAAATATTCCTTGTATAAATTCAGCAGGAGTAGATTTTTTTAGTTGGGATTAATAATTGCATGGTTCGGAATCACTTTAAAACGTTATTCCTGCGCTCGATATGTTGAATGATGAATGGTTTAATTAGAAATTCTTAATTTAGAAGCCTTTTTATATGCCTATAAACTATCGTTAGTCGTACGTCAAAATCCTGGTGCCTTATCTTGAAATGCTCGATCGGCCGATGAGAAATATCGAGTTTCTCTGCAGAGAAATTCTTCGAAATGGCTGTTTGGAAATAGGTAAATACTCTCACATACCGGATAGTAGTTTAATCATGGTTTTCGATTGGCAGAATGTCTTAAATGAAAGAAATTAAGAAATATCGATGAAAAATAATAATGTTTTTTCTTTCAAAAATATACAGAATAATCTACTAGAACTATTTCTACGAATATAAAGAAGAAAAACCAAAACAGTTCTGTAATATTTTCTCATAAGTTAATCTGTGTTAGTTTCAAAAACAAACTTCTAACTGACACGTCAAAATGTAAAATACGACATTGACTGTAATTATTATAACATTTAAGGGATAAAAGCGTCATTATAGCGTATCACCGTAAATGTATTTGCAACATTTTACAAGTGAGATACGAAATGAGATCTTATAGTGAAGTAAAGATCTTCTCTTTCCGCTATTAACGAGGTTTAGTTTAGTGTTATCAATAAACATAAAGTAAGTAAAAGTAAAGTAACAGCCTGTACAATTACCACTACTGAGATAAGGCCTCCTCTTCTATTAAGGAGAGGGTTTGGAACATATTCCACCACGCTGTTCCAATGTGGGTTGATGGAATACTCATGTGACAGAGTTTCGATGTAATTAGAAACATGCAGGTTTCCTCACGATGTTTTCCTTCTCCGCCGAGCACGAGATGAATTATAAACACAATTTAAGCACTTATAGTGGTGCTTGCCTAGGTTTGAACCCGAAATCATCGGTTAAGATGCACGCGTTCTACCCACTGGGCTATCTCAGTTCATAAACATAAACTGAACTTGAATATAATTCTTCAATATTTTAATTGTCAAATGTAGACCACTACACGTATACTAGAATTTTATAGATATGTCATCGTAAACAATTTAGTTAAGTAATTCACGACGACGCCCCCCCCTCCATTTCACGAGGGGTTGCGGGGGTGGGGATTACTCAAGTCATGCGTTTGCGTTAGTCTTGAGTCAACCACAGCTCGGTACACATGGGTAGTCATTAACTTTGCCGTGGATACCAACTCATTGGTAAAGTTTCTCTATTACGTTTTCTCGTAGTTTTTCTTCTCACATAAGTTTTTAAAGATGAACTAATATATAATATGACTTGATAATAGTCTTGGATGCTTACCAAAAATCGTTTTCCACAATAAACGTTTTATTTGGAAAAATAAAGATAACTCAGAAAGTACAAAATCGATGAATTTTTAAATAGATTTACTGCATTACGCAAGCTTTCTCACGTGGCCCTGAATCATAAACAGTACACTCATATGAGACATTATTATACGTACTACATATATACTTGTATATGTTGGTACGTAGATATTAATTTTTTAAGCTTATTCGATCTCATTTTGGACATCAGACTTATGAATATATTGTGTGATGAAAATATAAATGCGATTTAAAATTTAAATATTTTATTTTATTAAATTGTGTTTTTGCTATCGTTTACGTTGATTTAATCTCTTATACCATCCAATATTATTGTTCTACGTTTTATAATGTGAATCAATTATCATAATAAATATAATTTGTGATAGGTTCAATTGTTTAAATTATCAAAAAATATAGGAAGGATAATAAAGATAATTTCACATGGAATAAATAATATCGTTACTAGAGATCAGGGTTATGAAGTAGAGCATATTTCGAGTTGGCTATGAATCTTAGAACTGTCATTTAAGTTAGTGTGCGTGTACCACACAGCTACGATTGTAGCAATATAACACACACATGCAGCCTTGTCGCACACTTGCGTTGTAGCGATTGGATAAAAGAGTGAGCGTCATCGCGAATTGAACTATCTATAAACAAAATTTTACGACAACATTAGCATAGTTCATTTGTTACACGTTATTAATGGTTATTATCAAAGTTAATTGCTATTTAATGAATTCAACGTTACTGAAAATTGTTTTTAATTGTCAGTGAAATGTAAAATTAATTGCATATATTTCTTTTATTACTGATTTACAAATAAGTGTCGGCTGTTTTTAATTCATTGAAATATTTCAACGTGAATTCGAAGAAGCTTACAGAGATCGGTACATTGTATACGTTTTTGAAATGAATAATATTCATTCAAAAGAATTATTTATTTAAGCGTTTCTACATGGAAATAAAATCTTTCGGATCAGTTCAGTCTTTTGCATTTCAAGCTACCTAATATATTAAATATATATTTTTTATAAATAATAGCTGAATATTATTTTTTTGTAACAATTTTATTCTAAGACGATAAATGCCAGAAAGTAATATAGTTAGGTTAGGTTAGTTCAAGTACAAGTTAAATTCACAATATAAATTCAAGATTCATAGTTCACTTAACTCATTAAACGTACGAATATTATAATTTCAAAAACTGGCGGTAATGCAGTGACAGATTAACTAATTCGCCTAAACACTGAACGTTCATTGGCTGCCTATCACGTCATCGTCTGTGACCGAGCAATCAACATTCAGATTAATGTATAATATATTATCAGATATCAGTTGTTCCAACAATTGAAGGTTAGGTTATAATAGTGCTCAAAAGAGATGGACAAAGCAAGCTAATTATAAAGGGTCCGTTATATGCATAGGTTGTGTATTTACAATGATAAGTATTATAGTTACAAGGGGCAAAAATGTTTAGGTTTATGCCGCTACCGATACTAAACCACGATTCCAAGAAAACCGTATTCGGAGGCACGTGCGCGCAGGATCGGCTAAATCTTGCGTATACATTAACATTGCAATAACACAATGTTCTATAGCCTAGAATGTATTGCTAGATTTGAATTTCTGGTTAATAATGATGAAATTTCAATTAGCGATAAAATGATAAAATAGACAATATTTTAGAGTTTGCTTTTACGTACAAAATCTTTTAAGTTTCCCTTTTTATTCGTGTTATTTAGGAGCCGTTTGTAGCTGCTTTTATATATAGTATCTATTAGTGATGATAACAGCAGGCTTTAAACAATTTTATTTGGTTAATTTGAATGTTATATTTGGTAATAAAATTTAATGTTTGTTGAACTTAAAATAGGCGTTATAAAAAATAGAAAAACGTGATATTAAACAGAAAAAATATTTGATAAGTAAACAATTTATAATTAAAACTTATATAGGCGAGACATTAGCGAGCTGTAATTAATGTAGATTTTTTATAAATAGATCATACTTATTATAGATCTGTTGTTTAGATAGTTACTCTTATATATTTTCTCTCTTAAATAGTAAAACAAGTTTAACAGATAAAGTAATAAATTATTGAAATACATCATGTGGTTCACGAACGTCTAAATAAGTATTCTTAATTTTGATTGATCTTTTGATATTTGTCTCAAAATGACTTTGAAAACTGACGAAATCTCAATTTTGGCCTGATCGTGAGCAATTATTCACCAGGAACTTCGACGTACGACGGTCGCCTCTGTCTCCAAGACGGTCCTGATACCTCCGAAAACCCCATACTCAAAGGCGATGAGGAGCTATCAAGAGTCTATCAGACTCTAACCCTACCACCTCTATCACGAGAGGACGGAGCCAACTCCAACAGGTAATGTAAATTCACTGTTTCGAATATAAAAAAAAAAATACTGCGAATGTTGTATTATGTGATAAAACATCCCAATTATATTAATGCAATCGCGAAGTCATAGCACATATCTAAAGAAGTATTAACTGCTTTGAACGTGGATACTATGAGTTAACGAAGTGATTAAATAGTCGGGTATTATTTGCAGCAGCGATACAAAGAATAAACCAAATACACCGGCTCCAGCTAGTCCAGGAAGCGCGGAAATGAAGCCCCAGTCGACGACCCCAACTTCCCAAGTCCTTACCAAGCCACCATATTCCTACGTGGCTTTGATAACAATGGCTATACAGAACAGCCAGACTAAACGCGCAACCTTGAGCGAGATATATTCTTATATCACCAAGGAGTTTCCATTCTTTGAGAAAAATAAGAAGGGATGGCAGAACTCCATCAGGCACAACTTAAGCCTAAACGAGTGCTTCATAAAAGTACCGAGAGAAGGAGGCGGTGAAAGAAAGGGGAACTATTGGACTCTTGGTAAGTTGATATGTGTTCTCAATGCGTGGAAGTGCATTAGAGCTTGGAGTATTTATGTGCAAGGTGATGCGTTAATGTGATTGGTTGCGAGTATTCTACGTATTATGTATCAAAGAGTCGTTATGTGGATATCGAGAATCCTATGATGTAACTTCTTTTCAATTTTCAATTTTCGAACACGAATTTGCAATATTACAACACTCCTCTAATTTGCTTCCGCGCTTTATAGATCAGTCTTTGTTGTTGTTTTTTTTTGTTTATTGTTCATTATGTGAAATTTAGTCATAACATTGGTTGCGAGTGTGTACATGCCCTTTTTCTATATGCTATGCGAATAACGTAGCCAGCGAAACTTTGCCACGCAAAAATGCTCGCGAACACAGATGGAATTTACAAGCTCAACAAATTTTTGTACCAGCGTTATTGATTTAATTTATTTAAAGTTTATTGTTATATATGTTTTTTTATTAACTAAACGTACTATAAGGACTGTGTCCTACTTGAACTATTCGTGCTGCAGCTGCTAAATAACTATGTGTTCGTTTTGCTGTGCCTTTGTTATCATTACATTTATTTTATGACCATTTTACTGGGGACAGTTTTTGTGAATATAGACTTATTTTAGATCCCCAATGCGTCGATATGTTCGAGAATGGAAACTATAAGAGGAGGCGTAGGATGAAGAGGCCCTTCCGAGCGACGCCCTACCCTAAGACCCTATTCGGAGAGGGCTACGTGACGCATGTGGGACAGCACCCGCACATGCAGTCGATCTCGCTGGGCCACAGGAACTACTTCGGGTCCACTTCTCCTTATCCGCCGTCGTATCCGCGCTACGATACGTAAGTTTGAATTTACAATCTGATTAATTATTTTAGAAACGATGGATGGATTGTGTGAAAGACGATATGTTTAAGAATAACTTTACTTGTGAGATGACGTCTGACAGAGAAGTATGGAAAGACAAGACATGCTGCCCCGGCCCCAAGTAGAATTGGGTTAAGGGCAGGAGGATGATATTATGGCTTTATTTAATTTTATTTCATTCGGTTAAATACATCTCTAATTGTAAATAATTAACTCATGAAATATTCAATAAGCCCCTATTATATAACAAAAGTGTAATTTCGTAAGAATTCGACTCGTATCTCACTTTTAAAATTTTGCCAACATAAAATGCTCTCTAAAGCAAAAATATGAAGAAAATTTAATGAATTAAAAATATTGACTGGAGCCTCTCGATCAATTTAAGATAATGTTTGATTTTCGTATATAAAATTGAATTTTGTAGAAATTGCGATGTGTACGAAATTAATACATTCGAATTCGACTTATGGGGATATGCAATGTCGCTTATCACATTGTGTCATTTAACGCGCGTACTCATCGTTGTTTCGAGTTACTTCATATGGAGTATACAATATAATACAAGTATATATACAATTACATACAATACAAGTTTTTGTACATCTATGTATCAGTAATTTTATGTAAAATAAATCTCAATTATAAACCGAATAAAAATCATACAATCTTAATTTATTTATTTTAAAAAAAAGAATATAATATATAAATATTAAAATAGATTAAAAAAGAAGTCGTTTAAAATAAACTTTAACATTATGTAATTATAAAATACGGCCTAAACTAGGTATCAGTGCGTTGACATGTTACGCGAGGATTACCAGTGAACAATTTTGAATAGCCTTTAATAGTTTGTTGTTTAATAGTTTGTCGTTGAATACCCTACCGAGAACGATTCAGGAATTGAGATTACGGCCTTAGTCTGTACACCCTTAGACGACCTCCATGGTCGAGTGGTGTGTACACCGGTTTTCATGGGTACGCCACTCTGAGGTCCCGGGTTCGATTCCCGGCCGAGTCGATGTAGATTACCATTGGTTTTCTATGTTGTCTTGGGTCTGGGTGTTTGTGGTACCGTCGTTACTTCTGATTTCCATAACACAAGTGCTTCAGCTACTTACATTGGGATCAGAGTGATGTATGTGATGTTGTCTCATTGTCTCATTGTCTCAATGGTCAAATCGTTTTACGGTTATTCGCCACCTCTATATAGCAATAGTAAATAACTAATATTGTGGTCGAAGCTTGGGGCATATTTAAATAAAATACGTGTAAAGTCAGCTCTCTCTATTGTGGTATTCATATTGAGCATTTTTTGGTTATATACTTGAGAAGTTATTGAAACTTACAAATATTTATAAAACGCACTCTTTCAAAACTTTCTTTGATGTTTCTGAACTGTCATTTCACTGGAATGCACTATGAATATAATTGTCCAAAGATAAACTCACTAGAACTTGCAAATGTATTAAACAATATTCATAATCATAATAGGTAATTAATTGATTTGGAGCCCAATGGCTCTGCCGGCGGGACGGGTTTCCACTACGACACCAATTTCTTTAAATACTACAGTTCTTTATATTCTTCTCTTACTTTTTAAAAAGCTAATACATTAATATTTAACCTTTTTAACCCATCAAACATCAAGGTAAATACCTCATGCAAAAGGAAAAATTACTTATTTAAATTGACATGACATTTATAGCACTAATTATAAAAGTATGTTACAGTTAGTATGATTGCTAACACGAAGGTTTGCAATTGTTAGAGTTACTAACTGTATAAGAAGAGATAAATAGTTTAATCGCCATCAATCAGATTTTTCTTAAATTTTCTCATGTTATAGCTGATGTTAATTCTCGGATTTTATCGCTATGACAGGCAACAAGAGACAAACATAAAGAGACACTTCACCATATATATTAGACAAACATAAGGATGTTACTATTTTATAAGATAAATATAAAAACTCAAAGCTATGTAAATAATGAGCAAACATATACTCTATTTATTCATACGCTCAGTAAACGGTGAAAGCGTAAACGCCTCGACTCGGATTTTCAGCCGTCTCTAAAATTTGAATTAACCATGTCTGTTTCGAAAATATGATGAATATGTGTGTTTATTTACTGTATATCGTGTGTTATGTGTGTGGGTATGTACTGATGCTCATAGTTTCTGAGATTACAAATTATCAACCTTTAATATAACGTCTAGATTATATTAAAATAATTTTACTAATTAATAAACACTAGCGATATATATCTACATTTAGATCTTATAGTTTCTAATATGTTTGACTTTTACTGTATTATCGTACTGAAAGCATCCATAACCAGTATTGGGGCATCTCAAGACCTGATGATATGATTATTTATATATTCTGTGATGAACATATTAAATAATGCATCTTCATTTATTATTTGTTAAAATAAGCAATATTCATTTCGAATTTTATTTGAACTTTATTGTTCAATTATTAAATATATTAATAGCTTATTTGGCCAAATTATTAATTATTATTCCTCATTACAGCTATTATTATATTACGCATGGAATTACTATAAACCTATTTTTAAAATTTCGAAACCTTACCTTAATGGTTTAAGGGTTCAATCTTACTCCGTATTGAATGTCAACGAAATAAATTTCATGAATTAACTTTAAAAGCGTACAACAGTTTATTTCTCAGAAATAATAATGTTAGAATGGACCACTCATGATGTTTTTTATGATATAAGTATGCCAGCAAACCAATGGGCCACATGATGGTAAGTGGTCAATATAAATCGCTTGGAACTAAGATGTTATGTCCATTATGCCTGTACTTTCTATGATGTTAGAATATCTAATGATGGATGGTACAGAATTAAAGTAAAATTATATATGATATTATTTTAAAAAGTATATACTAAAACACAAATATTCATTCAAAAAATAATTACACACAATTTGTACGTAGAGCAATAAAATCATAATTAAATGTTAACGTGTCAAGATAAATTAATTAATTACGAAAATATTTACATATGTGCGTTATTATATTTAATAAACAAACGCACATTGTGACCGTTTATATGTATCCAAGAACAAAATAAAGATAAAATCAAATAAATGTAATCGGTTGAATAAAAACTTAATCACTAAATAGTCTATAAAATAATACATCCTGTATTTTTTTGGCAATCATCAGATTAGTTACTTTATTTATATTTCATGTAAATTATTTATTATTTTGGTACACAGTCAATTTCCCATACGAGAGTGAAACCATTTATTTTTAAAACTCAGCCTAATTTGAGAATAGCTTATTTAGATATTATTAACACTTTTTTTCCGTTTAAAATATATGTAACGTATTTTGTACCAAATATTTGTTTAATATTTTATCTACCTATTTGAACTCGACACAACAACATACAATTTATATGAGTCAATCTATATGTAATAAATATTTAGACATAGTAAAATATATGTATTATCTCCGTGTTTATAAAATTCTATTTTAAATTACAATAAAGGTCAACTAAAAATAAAAAATTGAAAAAAATTAACTTACAGAAATTAAATTGTTCAAATTAATTAGCGGCCTTATCCTCTGTTGCCTCCAGGCCTTTACTCCTTTGTTGCCCCAGGGCCTCGAATCATCAAAATTCGACCCGGTCGATTGGTTTTGGAAAAGGGGGAGGTTCCAGGTGATAGGTACTCTATGCCCTTTTCAGTATCTCTGACAACATTGAACTTTAATTGACGGTCTTTGTAGTACCTAAAACACGTATAATTACAAACCAGATTCCAGATTTAAATATTTTTTTTCTTTTAGAAATAGTTAAGACAAAAACTGTTACGTTTTAAATTTTACCTGAACAGTACATTTGGTGAATTTATTTATTTACGAGCTCCCTGTAACTTTTTTGTATTATATTTTAATTAAAATATAAACCTAATTGGTTAAATTAAATCAATCGATAAATTTTCCCTTAAAAAAAAAATAAGGCTTCGTGTCTTCGTGAAGTAACACAGCGAATGCCTTGCCGCTTATATCGTCTTGATTAACTAAGATATATTCGTAACTATCTTTGTATTATGATAAAATTATGAGTTGTTATTGCGAATATAAATTATTTACCAAGTATAATTTTTTGTTCTTTTGTCATGAGGGATAAAACATTTATATGCATGGTGTGCATATGGCAAAATGTGATTCGAACTCGCGAATTCGGTTTTTCCATAGTTGTTCTACAAGATTCTGCCTTTTGCTATTTCATGATTCTAGGTTAATATAGAATAATGATTCCCTTTGTGTTTGTATAGGCGACATAGGCAATGCCTTATGACTGCGTAGACTTAGAGACTTCATTTCAACGAACAATCAGACAAAAATACCAACAATTAAGTGACCATGTTAGAGTTTCTTTAGAGCTACGGAATCCTAAAAGATGACATTCGAGAGAAGAAGGTAATTAATAACACTCATATCGAAAGAGTAAGAAAACAAAATGACATGGAGAGGAATAGAAGAGGGAAATGCAATAGCAGGGATACAGTTGAGTGATGATGAAATCGATCGAAAAGATTGTTATCGCTCTTTTAAATAGCGTAAGTAACTGTGCGTTTGAACGCCAGCGACAAAAATTGTACTGCACACAAAGATATGTTTGTTTATATAGATTACTGACATGTTTATAGAATGTCTAACATTAGAGTATCAAGTTTTCCTTATGGTTATTATAAAGTAACAGCCTTTAAATTTCCCACTGCTGGGATAAGGCCTCCTCTTCCATTAAAGCGAGGGTTTCGAACATATTAAATCACGCTGTTCCAATGCGGGTTGGTGGAATGCACATGTGGCAGAATTTCGATAAAATTAGACACATGCAGGTTTCCTCATGATGTTTTCCTTCACCACCGAGCACGAGATGAGTTATAAACACAAATTAAGAACGTATATATTGTGGTGCTTGCCTGGGTTTGAATCCGCAATCATCGGTTAAGATGCACGCGTTCTAACCACCGCGCATTCTCAGATACGATTATTATATTTGTAGTAATAGTCCGTAAATGTATTGTTTCAAACTTTATCCTTTATGGAAGGAGCTTAATTTACCGCATCATATTAGCAGATGAATTATAGACTTTTATAGGAATTACCACCAGTTTTTTCATCTTGTTGTCATTACATTAGATTAGATTAATTAATAAACTTCAATTTAGTTTACGTAAGCTCAATAGTGCTCGAATTTGAGCCAGCTTCACAGCTCATCGTGGAAACGATGATACATTTTTAAATTTTAATTGTGTAACTGGATTTATTTTGACGTGTAATTTGTTTGCTAACGAATGACGAATACAAAGCATTTTACTATAACATAAAATATATGATTAAGTTTAAAGTATAAGTAGTCGCTTGTGAATCAAAAACATTTTATATCAGCGATTGTTCGATCGCTTGTATCACAAAAAAATGACACAAGGGTCACTCAACACCGATAAAAAAACCCCCGAATATTATCGTTTTTTTTTTTTTATAAGTCAATACGTGTTTTTATTATTATCGTAGGAATTATATCGATTGTTTTTTTGGTTAACGCTTAAATTGCGTTTGATAAATAATCAAACTAGTTATGAACTATAGTTCCCGGGGACAGTTTTGATTCCGAGTCCGACTATTAAAATTTTATTGGGTTTCAGAAAATCTCAATAGGTCCGAACTTGAAGCATTGCCAGATGCATTGAACCTGACATCTCAACGGATTGTAAAAGTGCATATATATAATGCTTACTGTAACAAAATCAGCGTTCTCTCGAAGTGGTCATAAATAGGTAGCAACTTTTAGGTCATAACAAAATGCGTTAATTGCTATTTTCTCAATAATATTTCAACTATTTTCATGCACACGATGAGTGATCGTTGTAAATTATCAAATTGAAACATAACAATTGCCATGAGAAATTATGTAACATAGAATTTTCAGATTAGCTATCCGTAATTTGTTTCAATTATAATACTGAAATGTCTGTTATTTGGAAAGCATTTGAATTAAATTGAGAGGAACAAAATAGGCTCACAAACGTACTTGTGATCATTGATGGTACCCCAACCATTTGTACTATGGGCATTACACGAGTGCGAAATTGATACTTACGAGTATTTGGTTATTAATTATCTGTGCTCATATTTCATACATTTTTTTTATATAATACAGATTGCATACGAAATTAAAATTGGCTCATTTTTATCTCTGTATGTGTAATCACAATTCAATTTGGAAACGTTTCTTACGTTCTTACCATCATTCCACGCGTTATATAATTACTATTTTCATTATTTATTTTCATATAAATAAAGCATTAATTAATTTTCATGTAAATAAATGTATCAAATAAGTATTATAGAGATGTTATCCATATAAGGAATGGTTATAAGAATATATGCAGCAGTTCCCCGATGATTACAGTTTAACAGTTAGTACCAGCCCAGTCAATTATATTATAACTATTATTGAAATATATTTCAATAATATGTAAACTATTTAACAGTTACGATATGGAATTATTGTTTTTGCCGATATACCGTTAAACCGGTGGAACTTTTCAATGTGATTATTTAAAATATTTAAATTATTATTATTTACCAAAACATGTTTTTAACTTTATTATATAATTATAAAAGATACTATAATCGATCAGGTATATGACCTTATTTTTTATAAGGTCGTTTGAACGGTTGGCAACAGATTGCATACACGTGACTGATATTCCCTGATAACCGATGCAAGGAGGTCAAATAGCGCTGCAAAACTATGATTCAGATATCAGCTTATGCTTTTTTTTTAAAACGATATACTTTATTTCGTTATCAATTTTTTTTTATATTCGATTTTGAAACGAAATAATCTATACATACATAACAAATAGGCAAAACGAAATAGTTCACAGTTCTATTTTGAAACCGATCTTTTTTTTGTTTGGCTGTTGCTGACGAACTTCAGAACCATGACTAAAAATAATGGAAACAGGAGTGGAAAAAAAAAGGAAATATCCAAACATGTATGGATTTTAATCAATTTTAAAATAATTATTTCTGAAGGTAAACCTCTTGGTTGTAGGCTTGTCTGGTTATCACCTACTCATCAGATATTCTATCTCTAAGTAGTAATAGTATTGATGTGTTTCAATTTGAAGGGAAAGTTGATTAGGGTAAATACAGGGCCAAGTAATATAACTTTATCAAGGAATGTAGCACATTGGCCATAAAATGAATCGTTAATAAATTTTTTTTATGGTGTAGGTTGGCGGACGAGCATATGGGCCACCGTATGGTAAGTGGTCACCATCGCCCATAGACAATGACGCTGTAAGAAATATTAACTATTCCTTCCATCGTCAGTGTGCCACCAACCTTGAGAACTAAGATGTAATGTCCCTTGTGCCTGTAGTTACACTGGCTCACTCACCCTTCAAACCGGAACACAACAATACTGAGTACTGTTATTTGGCGGTATAATAACTGATGAGTGGGTGGTACCTACCCAGACGGGCTTGCACAAAACCCTACCACCAAGTCATACCAATCGACCAATATCTACAGAAGGTGAACATTTAGAATCAGATTGTCCATTTGCCAGTCCTATGTAATAAAAGAATATTTTCTAAAATCTATATTAATATTATAAATGTGAAAGTAACTTTGTCTGTCTATCTGTCTTTTCACGACCAAACCGCTGACCCTGATGAAATTTGAACTCCAAAAAAGGACATACACTACTTTTGCCTATCACATGAATTCTAACACTACTAGTTTTTATTAATAATTGTTAAATGCACTTCTTTATAGTTGTCTTGTTGGCAATCCTTACATATCATCAATTCACCCGATAATTTAGATTTAATTATAATTTGTTCTTATGTGTAGGCTTGTGTGGTATAAAGGAAATAATGTGTGAGACAAGCTTTGGGGTATTGACTTTGTGACTTATATATCCTGTAATGCAAGAGCCGGTGGGCGCTGGTTCAAACCCACGTGGCACATTTACTTGTCTGACGCCGTTGAAATAAAAAAGAAGATTCTGCGTATTTTTTTTTTTTGCATAAATATTTTTTTATAAGTTTCCTTAGAAATTTTGATGAAATATTTGTTATGGTTTTTTAAACACTGACATTTTGACAGAAAGTGGAGAATATGACCCGCCCGGCAAAGATATTGGATTTGTTAAATAATTAATTTATTTCCTGACAATAATATGAAAGGTAGATCTTGAAGGCAGTTCATTATAAACCAGATACAAGACCCGGCACGCATAGAGTAAAGGACTACGCAAAAAGTATGCATATATAACATCTCATCAAACTTCAACAATGACATTTAATCCAATGTAAACCTTTCTTGTGTGTTTCTGGTGAAAACCGTATATCTCAAAATCCGCTAAATTATTTCCTTAACATAAAACCATTTCCTTCAATTAATAATCAAATACTTTAACAATTTTTCCAGCTGAGTTATAAGACCAATACATACTACTCATATATCCCATTTCTGTCAGACTATATGATCATATAAATAAACGTAATAAAATAAAATAATTTACATAGTACTTATTACTTTCTTATTCAACGTTTCCACAATAAATTGCACCTGCGTTAAACTGAGTGGGTAGCTAATTAAGAATAAAAAAAAAAATTAAAAAAATAACTTTGCAAGAGATGGAGTCTCTTCAATTAGGGTTACCATTTATAAAATTTACCTTAAATATAAAATATTAGACTCATTATGTATATAACTATTTACTGTAATCAAAAATAAAGATTGTAAATAAGAATTTGAATTTTTTATGATCCCATTTCTTATCTGTTTTAATTATTTTATAGTTTTTATATGTGTAAAAAAGTTCTTATAGGGTATGCATCTTTTAATATTGAGTACTCTTTGATATCTGCTTCGTATAATAAATTGTTCGAATTGTTTTACCTCGAGCCATAATCGACAATGTTTTTATTTGTTTTAGTTATAATTTTATTTATGGAAATGATAATCCATGTTTGATATTTATGTATTAATTAATTAATAATTATATTAAAATAGGTAAAACAGTTCTTTATAAATAAATATTTTTGTATTTAAAAAGTATTATTTATATTGTTTTAAAACATTTTGATTAAATTTGTCGCTGTAACTTTGAATTCTTGGAAAGGCTTTGTCCAATTGGAGGTTTGTGTACACGTTCTATAATTTTAAAGCTGAGGTATATTTATATGTCAATAGGGGTTGCAGGCTTTTGATAAAAAAATCTATATTTATAAAAAAATATGAGCTGAGATGGCCCAGTGGTTAGGACGCGTGCATCGAGGCAGGTTTCCTCACGATGTTCTCCTTCACCGTCGAGAACGAGATTAATTATAAACTCAAATAAAGCACACATATATAGCGGTGCGTAAGTGGGTTTGAACCCGCAATCATCGTTTCAGATGCACGCGTTCTAACCACTGGGCCATCTCGGCTCTGGTAATACATACAATAGCTTAATATCAGAGTTTTTATTATATTATGAAATAGATCAACTTTATGATAGACCAATTGCATTAAATAATAGATCAAACAAAAGCGTTATTAATAATGTTTTATCAAACTGCATACATACTACGCCAAGATTTTGTCGGCCCGAACATATTCGCGGCACAGCCGGCACGGCGCGCCGCATAGATGTCAGATTAAATTCCGCCCTTCATTTGGAACTAGTAGGTAGCACGCGACACTTCACGTTTGTTTAACAGATTTTCGCAAATTTCGAAACCGATGACCGGTTTCGTTCGGATTTAATTTCATCGTAAAATGACAATGACTATTTGCACGTTGTACATTTGCTTTTTTTTTCTATATATACAGCCACAGCGCAGCTCTCTACCCAGCCAGTTACTTTAATCCGCTCTCTAAAATTAATTCCTTGTTAAATCGTGACAATTTAGTAAATTGCAATTAAGAATCCTTTTCAATTTTCTGCGTATCTACGACTGGGAAATTAATCGGCTTATGATATTCATTTGTGTGTAAGATGACTTTATCATTACATAGTCTAAAACAAAGTAGCTTATCTGTTCCTATGTGTGTTTAGATCTTTAAAATTACACAACGGATACTAATGCGGTTTTTTTAAAAGATTGATTGATTCGAGGGGAAGGTTTATGTATTCTGTACTATTCTGTAGACAGTATATTTAGTATCAGTATTGCAACCGTGTGAAGCCGGGGTAGATCGCTAGTTTTTCATATTTGTTACATTTTTATCTACAAATGGAAAACTTTATGCCAAATTGGTGAAGAGGTAAGATGTTTATGATTATTGGGTTGACCCACAAATCGTGCCAAATAAAGTCATTGGTTATTTCGTCGACAAATTCTCAGTATAAGCGAGACTGGTCATGCGTCTGAACTCTTTCCGGTGGTATCGGATTCGTCGTCCGTGCCATTTGTCGGATTTTGAGAGAGGGAATAAAGAGTGCCTCTCTGTGTACCCACACAATTGTATACCATAATATGTCGTAGCCACTTCATATTGGTCCTTCTAGCCGTTTTCGCACGCGAGGGCATCATCAGGAACATTAAAACTAAAACTTATGGCATCCAAAGAAGATCTGAAATCTTTTTAAAAATGGAACCATTTTTGAACATCTGTATTTCAAGAAATTAAAATAAGATTCCATATTTTATAGTACACATTAATGGGATAATGGAATGTTAAAGATTAAGCAGGGAAATTGAATGAAAAATGGGAAATGGGATATTGTTCCCACAGATATTTAAAAAAAAAGGCCGATGGTATGCACTGAATATTGTAATGAAGCAACAAAAGCAAATACAAATTCAAAAGCTACTTTATATAGAAGAAGCCTCGTTTTCTTTCTAATTGTAATGTTCTGCGCACTCCATCTACTTTATGTTTTATAATCTGGGCCTCGATTTTATATGCCGCGAAAATCACAAATAAGCCTATAACGCTGCGTCAAGTTATTGGTTAAAAACTATACCAATCTTTTTATCTTCTTATAAAATGACAAACATCCACGCATTTTGAAAACGTGGATGTCATTTGACATAAAAAAATAAAAACGTTTTTTACAGTTGTTTTAATGTGTTTTAAAAGTTTTTGAATTTATTTAAGACTTATTTAATTTCAATTTTGACGTATGCGTTGACAACATGTTTATACCATTAACGCATACATCGAACTTGAAATTAAATACGCGTTATTGGAAATAATATATTCTTTATTCCAAATTTAAAAGTCACTATTCCAAATTCAAAAGTCTCTAGGCCGTAGCATATTATAACATCCAAATTTTGCACCTTATATAAAAATTAATGAGCAAATTAGAATAGGTTTGAAATTCGCTCAGCACATAAACAATTGTTTCACTCATCGGTACACGTTATACAAAATTTACATTGTATATCTTCTTATAATAATGATACTATATTATTGGATAATAGTCGGTTAGTGTGACGTGTTCTTATTGGTCGAGAATTGTAGGAGGCGGAGTTACGTCACCATTTCTTACGTTAATCTAGAGTAAACCCACATTTTACGTTGCGGTATTCAGCCGTAACGAGACGTTGCTTCTGGCTTTGGTATAAATGCGCTATTTACTTGGATACATTTACGTACGACTGTATTTTTAAGTGATGAAACAGAGTAACTACTGAGTTTCTTGCCGGTTTCAACTTTCAGAACCGATGGTAGACTTGTAAAACCTACTTGAATAAAGTAGATATATTTTGATTTTGATACTGATACATTTGGCTGTGTCATACTTTACTGTGACGGAATAAGCCTTCAGTTACTTTTAGGTTTTGTTTATGTGCTCACGTCATTTTGATGATCTATGAATAAATCAAAATAATATAATTACAAGGATGATCGAGCTTTCGGTTATCTTTCGTTTCCGTTTGTTATCGAAAGGTTCCCTTGTATCTCAATGATCTTCATGCCATCCTAAAATTATACACTAAAATCTACCCTGGAAAACAAATTATCGTTCAAATTAAATAAGCAGTTTTTTTAGAAAATAGACACGGATGTACGAACAGATAGAGTTCAAATGGAGAACCTTCCTTTATTTGAGTCTTCTTAAATGTGCTAACTAATGTCTGCTCTCCTTTTGTGGAGTTTGTCACATTATGGTTCTAGAATCGTATCGACTGAAAGACAATATGTTGTGTAATAGAGTTGCACCTTTTTGCAATCCTAAATCTAACAAAATATTTTCGAATCGGGTTTGTAAAACAAATTTCATGAAAGATTATTTTCATTTTATTGGTAGAAAATATTTTATCATTTTATTGAAAAGTTTTTACATAGTTATCAATATAGCTTTTTTTTCCTTTTTTTTTGTATTTGTTTCGGACTATGGTCCATTTATGTTTTGCTATCGAGCAAAGTTTTATCTTCTGTATTTGATACTAAACGCGATATTTCTTAAAGGGTTGATTTGTAGTATGAAAATGATTAAAACCTTTTTCGTTTTTTTTTGCTTTTGATCACAACATTGTTGACTACAATATTGAGGCTAATCGAATATTGTTCTTTATTTAAAAAATATTCCTATTTCAAAATCTATAACTTTAGAAAAAATCAACAAATTATTGAAATTATATCGTTGAGCGAGATTTTCGCTTCCATAGTAAAATTTAGTTATACGAGTATGCGAAAAAAATTCAAAATATTTTTTTCAAAGTTGTTGAGATGCAAGAATGGTGTAGAAATAAGACTACATAAGCAGATTAGTTTCACGTTACGGTTTTTGTCGTCACATACAGGAGACATTTTGTAAATCGATAAGTTAAGGATGCATAAGTTATCTATTCAGTGTGCATACATTTTTCGACTGACTATATTATGTATTAATATCGTTAGCTGATTTTTGTCCCATTGTTTATGGGACGATAGCTGCCCATACGGTTACGGTGTAATTTCGAAGATCTCCAGCCGTACAACAAACAAAACATTTATAAAATAATTAATTTTAGACAAAGGGAAAGTCCAAACGACAAATAATTCTTTTGAATAAGCGGGAGTCCTACTAGTCCTCGTCCTGATAAGTCCTGTCCTGATTTTACCATCTAAGGGCTCATTTACCTGACCGTCTTCCTATCTTAAAAAAGCTATACTACACAATAGATATGATACATAACTCCTCTATTTGCTTTCCTTTTTTATGAAGTCGGAAGAAAACCGAGGGGCCACCCTCGGTAAATTGTCACCACCATTGACGTGGTAAGGAATATTACCATTTTTCATCCCATCCTGCTCATTCTTTAATTTCGAAGTTCGATCTTAGAAACGTGGTAATCAATCAACGGATATTTAAAAGCAAATTCATTATTACATTTTATGGACATTAGTACAATATGTCCTTTCTTTTTGTTTTTCTCGCTATAAAAACGCTTTAAGCGCTTCCCCCACGTGAGTGAGTGGGTGTGTGTGTGGGATTCCAAGAGCCCTAGACGTCGGGTGCGCTCGAGTACGCCGGCTTTACCCACTAAAAATCCAGAGGTGCCCTCCTCCGTCTTTCGGCGGACGCCACTGGATCGCTTACGCATGCTACCCCGACGCCCTGACGGTCGGCTCGTCATTGTTATATGTCTTGCTCATTCTTCAAATTTTGCAATTCGATGTTAGAGTATTGGATATCAATCATGGAATTTTTAATAGTAGAACAATGTTACCGTGTTTCCATATGGGATATCCCCATCACGTACACGCCTATTATAAATGTAATGAGCAATGAAATATTCCAATGCACGTATAATTTTTGGTTATTAAAAATACTTTCACTATTATTTGCCAAATAACCATTATTTATAAAGGCAAAACTCAGATGTGAATAATACAACATGATTATTTTTGTCATTACGAAATTGATTTTTGTGATTTTTATAAAATTTTGTACTGATAACAGCTAAAACTATTGATACTTAAAATCTGAAATTTTGGACGATTTGTCATTTAAACTGATAAGATGCAATTTTTTACAGTTATAATTTACTAGTATCGATCTTTCTGTCTTTGTATAAATGGTCATTGTGGCTTTTTAAATTAATGGGTCGTTTTCATGATGAAGGGGTCGTTTCTTTGTTTATTGTCATCTCAATTTGTAGAAGTGAAATGTGAAACAAATATTCTTACCCCCAACAGCGCGATGGGGGTAAGAAACTGGTATGCCTTGTCAGCCGTCGCATTCTTCGTAGTCGCATTACATATTTATGTCATTAATGCAAAGGTATATTTTATATATGTACAATTAATTATTGCAAAAGATCCATGATCATGTATAAAATATCCACAATATATCCTCACTTTTCTTTTGTGTCATGATATAATTGAAATAATTAGTTACCATATCATACACACAGATCCTGGCTCGCTCAGCCCACTGGCGGCCTGGGGTACAGCAGTGGATGCGCGATGGGCCGAAGCCCCCCTGGTTGCTCTCCTCACAGCGCCCTATCTCACCAGTCGCCCTCAGTCAACCCCTTTGCTACACATCAGATACAGGGACAGGTAAGGATTCATAATATATATTAAGTTTTATGCAGCGTCAATATCGCGATGCTTTACGTGCGATGTCAATTCAGACCTGATGGGTTATTGTCGTACTCAATGCTAACACAAGTGCTAAGTTTAATAATAGGAATATTAGTAATTTTTTACCTAATGTGGGGAATAGATATTAATATATTTCTTTAAGAAATAAATAACTTTAATTACATTTGGGTGTTTTAGAATGGGTACGTTTAGTACTAAGCATACACTAAAATTGTAGTGTGGATTGAAATATTGTTTTTATTATTTATTTAAAAATTAAATTAATTACGATTTGTCACCACAAGGCTTGGATACTACTTTCTGAAATCATCGGTAATAATTAATACAGATTTCTTATAATTAAAGAATCGCTATTTTATAATAAATAACAAATCATTTTACGATATGATAATTGAATCGTTAAAGTCGTTATGACGTCACTATTAGTAATGACGTCACAGGCCTATTTCGAAACATACGAAACGTATTTTGTAGAGCATTTGAATAACGCCACGTAGGTTACACGATGCCTAAGCAAAATGTATCGTTTCTCAATATAATAACCGGACATTAGTTAGAATTATACTGTGTAGTCAATGTTGACTGTATAATAATTTATGACGCAATTACAACTACGATTTATTTAAATTACTCACAAACATTTACAAAGACGCTTAGCCCTGTGAAAATATATTACAGAATGCTTTGCAAAACCGATTTATTTTAAGGATATTTCATTCGTTCGATTCAAATAATAGTTACTAGCCAGCATGCATTATGAAGTCGTTATTTGGTTAACAGCTGTTGCTGTAGAATCGTTAACTAGACATTAACCATAGGGACCTCGATACTCGAATAATTAATCCTTTCACGCCACTAACCTTCAAGACTTCATTGAAATTACACACGTGCAGGTTTTCTTACGATGTTTTTCTTTACCAACGCCCACGTGGTGTTATGACCACGAATTAAGCACATGAAAATTTAGTGGCGCTTCCCTGGGTTTGAACACAAATTGATCGGTTAGATGTACGCGTTCTAACCACTGGGCCATCTCGGTTTATATTCACGTAAGAAAAACCCTGATTGAGAAGTTATTTCTCTATTTAGTTATTTTTTAATATTATAATTAGTGTAATATAGTTGAAGCATACAGCTGTACTGTAGTTGACCATATTATATACATACACCTATTCGATTATGGACGTTTGAAGTTTTATGAGCATTTATTTTTACTATTTTCTTGTACTTAAAAATGTCCACAAATGTTTTATAATTTTAATCTTCCATAATCCAACCGTCAGCTTTAATTCTCAAAGATGTAGCTGTGATTGTAGATTACTGATTGGAAATGAAGTGGCATTTTGGAACGTAGGTAGACTATGTATTTGTACCGCTGGTAATACTGGCTTTGCAATGTATATACTATATTAGTGTAGTCTATATGTCTATATAGATTAGACCGTTATATTGAAAAAGCATTTTTGGCATTACTTGCTTAATGAATGTGAAATTTTGATTGTTTAATTTGATGAATGCAATTTCGAATATGGAATTTGTTATGTGATACATTTAAATAGTTTCTAAATTGGTGATCTGATGGTACAGAAATCAAAATGATTTTTTGTTACGGACTCTCATCAGAAGTATTCGTCCAAAGGAAATATTATGGAGCAATTAAAAATCCAACGAGAGGGTTTGGAACATATTCTACCACGCTGTTCCAATGCGCGTTGGTGGAATCCACATGTGGCAGAATTTCGATGAAATTAGACGCAGGTTTCCTCATAATGTTTTCCTTAACCGCCGAGCACGAGATGAATTATAAACACAAATTAAGCACATATATATAGTGGTGCTTGACTGGGTTTTAACCCGGAATCATCGGTTAAGATGCACGTGTTCTAACCACTTAGCCATCTCAGTTCTGTACTTAAATATTCTATATCAATGACGAATCAATTACATTCGTCGACATGTAAAAATAATAAAAAGATTTTCGTTAAATTTTACTGAGAATATTTTTCGGTAATAAAAGTGCACTCCAAAAGATGAACAATGTCCACGGGGCGTTAAATGGAAAGTTGATAGTGTGGCCCGTCGAATGGATGCCAGATCACTTTTTGCTCTATCTGTCGTGTAGCCATTACGGCTGTCTCGAGTTCCCTCTGGTATGGCGATTTAAACAGGATATTGGTGGTAAATTGACGAATTACTTATTCAATGACAATCTACAAAGATCAACTGAGCAATGT
Source organism: Vanessa cardui (assembly GCF_905220365.1). Taxonomy (NCBI): domain Eukaryota; kingdom Metazoa; phylum Arthropoda; class Insecta; order Lepidoptera; family Nymphalidae; genus Vanessa; species Vanessa cardui. The sequence goes on along the minus strand of NC_061154.1, from coordinate 1,548,437 downwards.
ACTGAAACGATGTGGCCCATTCAAATAGTTTTTAAATTTTGGTAAAATGATCTCCCACGATTCTAAATAACCCGGTAGATCCCCAGCGATAAAAACTATTTAGTTATGCCCTTATTTGTTTCCACAGTACAATGTCTAAATAGTTGAGGCTTTTTTCCGAACCTATAGTAGATACGAAACCTTACAAAAAGGAAATTGAAAATTAAGATTTATGATTATTATTATAGTTCTACACTGGAAAACTCTTAACTTATAAAATTAACTAATTAAGTTTGAAATTAGAATGCAAAATTCATCATTTCTTTATCTTGTTTTATTATGCGATAACTTTATATACAGTAAAGAGTGGAAATGCAGTATTTTTCATATAAACAGAAGCCTTAATGATGACAAAGTTCCCTACTTTTACCATTACTTACATCTCCAATTTTACCTCCTCAATGGATGTTTTTTTTATAAGAACTTACATATATGTATATATAAGTTCAGTTCCATAGATATTATGAACACCTTAGGTGATGAATTAAAAAAACAGATAAAATTCATATGTTCCATAAGGAATTCATGTGCAAAATTTTTGCATGTCAGTCAAGTATTTTAATTATTTTGTGGTCAGACATTAAAAAATTATGTTCATTTTGTATGTTTACGTATTCATATTTAGACTAAACTGAATAGTATTATTTCGACATGTATAACCTAAACGCATTTATTATATAATTTGATATCAATTGTATGAATTTCATTCAAAATGTTCTAAATAATATTACATTAATTATTTCAGAATACAATTATTATTTTCATAGTGTTTGATTTCATTTTATTTCAAACTATTTGAGCGTTATAATTTTAGGGTCGGTTGTTAGATTGCTTATATTTGAGTGTCTGTGGTTCCGTAGCTAACGAACTCTTTTCATTCTTTTTGCAAAGCGTAGTTTCAAAGGCAATTTTTGTCGTCAACGAGTTCAAGGTGCACTCGTGTGACTTAAATATTTATTAAGAGTACCAACAAACTTCTTAAAAATAGATTTAAATAAAAACAATTTTATGAAACCAAAATAAATATATCTAGAAATAACTAGACTATATGTTATAGTATATACTAAACACAAGATAGGTATGTATATATAAAAATAAACATTGATGGAATTTTATTAATTTATTTCGCTTACGTAATTAAATTTTATCATCGAGCCTATTCAAATAATTATGCGGTCTCAATTAAGGTATTTATGTATTTCAAATAAATTTTGCATATCATTAACGGAACTGCTTTGAACATCCCGATCAGGAAAATCGGAAAATTTCCCTAATGATGCATGTGCTAATTTTTAATGTATACCGGTTTAGTTCTATTAATGATTCGTTCTTTTGATTATTTCATATATAATTTAAAATAAATATCAATTAAATATAATTAACCGGGAAGGCTACTCGAAAATTCAGAATTTAAACGGTCACTGTGAGAGGTTTGCCTACCCTAATAATCTTTGTCCAAACTGTTGCTTATCTTTTCTATAGTCTGTGCTGCGTTCAGCGTGAAATGTGGGTTGTAGTTGTACCTAAATCCGGTTATTTGCAGTTTATTTACGATCACAAAAAATTATCCTTAATTCTTAGAAATTTTGGAAATAGGAAAAGTTAATCTACCCCTGGTGGTTGATATTTATTGGTTCATCAAAATTACACTTGCAATGAAAATGAAATGTCATAATAGACATAAATTAAAAGGGCACCAACGTCAATAAGTAACAGATGTCTTAAGCCATTTTGTTCCTGATGTTAAACAGTTTCTCTAATCCCAGACAAAATGTAAACCTAAATGCAGTGCGATATCAGGTATCAAACGCATATTATTTTTATGGCTGTAATCAAAATGAGATTAAAATTTTATTTGCGTATCAACACGCTATAAAATCGAAGTGCTCGCAAATGGCACAATGACTGTTTCGACAAATTCTTAATACTTCATCGATTGCCGTTAGTTACAGCTTCGAATGAAATTTATTAGAAACTAGTAGTAGCCCGCGGCTTCGTTAGCCTTTTAGAGTGTTGGCTGTCATGTGTCAGGCAAAAAAGTAGCCATGTCCTTTCTTGTATTTCAAGTTTGCTTTACACAAAATTTCGTCAAATTTGGTTCAGCCGTTCCAGAGATTAGCCGGAACAAACAGACAGACTGACAGACAGACAAAAATTGTAAAATATGTTATTTTGGTATATATACATTGTATAAATACGTATATGTAGGATTGAGTAAAAAAGGGCTATTTTAATATTACAAACAGACACTCCAATTTTATTATATGTATAGATCATATCGATCAAATCCCCTATACGTAATAGTAATTTTATTATTTTGTCTTCAATTCGGAAAATTATAAATATTTCTTAGGCATTATTACGTCCTTGAAAGTGTGATCTATTTAAAATAGTAGGTCTGTTATGCTATAGAGGAGAGATACCCTCGCTTAAATAATAATTGGACTTATATCATGAACGTTTTACTCTGAAAAAGTTATGTCTATATAAAATTATGTGAAAGTTATCATAATAAAAATTAATTGGAGTTCATATTGATTGTTAAGTATTTGTTATTAATTAGCCGTATCTATGTGAGAGTTGAAAAATCACTGAGTCTTCTGGACCCTGGATACGACACGTATAACCGAAAGATATAGAAGTTATATAAGCATTCAAATATTTTAGTTTTGTATTAGATATAGTAAGTATTAGTAAAGTATATAAAAAGAATAATGTAAGAGACCGTTATTAATAATTGTTATGTATATTATGTAGACTACGAAGAGAACGAGCTGAAACCTCAGTGGTTTTTGTTGCTATTATTGTTTTGGTATGTGTAATTTTCTAAATTGTTTAAACGATAAATAAAAAACGAAGTTGATGATATACTTATATTGTATGCATATAATGAAATTGGAGTGTCCGTTTGTGAGTTTAAAAAGCTCGTTTTTAACTCAATGCATATGTATGTGTGCATGGTACATATACCAAAATATCATTGTTTACAATGTTTGTCTATTTATTTGTCTGTCTGTTTGTTCCGGCTAACATCTGGAATGGCTGTACCGATTTCGATGGGACTTTTACTGGCTGATATCTAATGTCATAAGGAGTAACTTAAGCTACAAAAAAATATATATTTTGTTAAATTCAAATGCGCACGAAATCGCGGGCCCACTAGTATCCCAGGTAAGGAGTATAATATCTCAAATGACCAAATATTCTGGCGTTATTAAAATACATTTCAGATTGATTAGTGATAAGTAATGTGTATACTGCCATGTACTGTTTGTACATGTATTTCGAGCTTCTTTGTAAAATATATGCTATATTTAATTAAATTCTATTTTATTAATAATTCACAGGAAATTCAAAATTAAATTTGTATTTCAATATTTATTTTCGTACAAAAATAAAAAAAGTTAAATACGAACGAAATTCCTATTTGATTACGAGTTCAAATATTTCCAGGAAAATATTATTGAAAATGTCAATCTTTGCATAACCTGTGTATTCAGTATATTAGTTTATTAAATGTAAATAAAGAACAACAGATCCTCGATTTCATTCGAGTTAAATTTTGGTTTATACTTCGCTATACACGAGGTCATATTAACCCAGCGCGCCCCCATAAGGCAGATATGTCGTACGGTGGGTTTGGATTGGATCTACCAAATCGACATCTACGTAACCATCCCAAAACGTCGTGTCACTATAACAGCCTGTAAATCTCCCACTAAGTAAGGCTAAGACCTACCCTCAATGCGGGTTGGTAGATACAAATGTTGAATACAACAACAACAGCCTGTAAATTCCCACTGCTGGGCTAAAGGCCTCCTCTCCCTTTTTGAGGAGAAGGCATGGAACATATTCCACCGCTCTGTTCCAATGCGGGTTGGTGGAACACACATGTGGCAGAATTTCTATGAAATTTGTCACATGCAGGTTTCCTCAAGATGTTTTCCTTCACCGCTGAGCACGAGATGAATTATAAAGACAAATTAAGCACATGAATCAACGGTGCTTGCCTGGGTTTGAACCCGCAATCATCGGTTAAGATGCACGCGTTCTAACCTCTGGGTCATCTCGACTCTTGAAGAATTTCGTTGAAATTAGAGACATGCGTCCCCACAAAGTTTTCCTTCACCACCAAACACAAGACGAGTAAACATAAATCAAGCACATGAAAATTCAGTGCTCCTTGCCTGGCTTTGAATCCGCGATTTTTTTTTTAATTAGTAAAGAAGCTGTATCCTAGTTATACAATTCCAAAATGTTTTCAATAAACAATCTATTTCATGCAAAGGGTTGTTAAAAATCGGTGTGGCGATAAAATGCCAATTGCGTTAAAAATATTAAACATAAGAATCCATTTTTTATGGTATAGGTTGGCGAGCATATGGGCCACCTGATGGAAAGTGGTCACCATCACCCATAGACAATGACGCTGTAAAAAATATTAACTATTCCTTACATAGTCAATGTGCCACCAACCTTGGAAACTAAGATGTTATGTCCCCTGTGCCTGTAGGTACACACTCACTCACCTTTCAAATCGAAACACAGCTGAGTACTGTTATTTGGCGGTAGAATAACTGATGAGTGGGTGGTACCTACCCAGACGGGCTTGCACAAAGCCCTACCACCAAGTGATATTGTATTCAGTGTGTTCGTATCTCGACTAGAGATAGGTCGCTAAGCATCTGGTGTTTCCCCTGTTACACCAGAGTTTAAGTGTATCAAATGCAACCTTAACAAGGATATAATACGCGATAATTAAACAATTGGTTATTATGAAACGTGCTAGAACTGAAATTCGCGGTGTATTGTAGTGTTGACAGTACGTTTTTGACGTAATAAACAATGCGTTTCCAAATGTTTATCTCTATGGTAAATATTTGGACTATCGACTATCTGTTACATAGTTTACATAGTTGTTCAATAATGTGGTTTGTTCGTCATTGCCAAACTAACAAGCGTTCTAGTCCGGCCATTGGAATCATAAAGTACATGTATTATTTACTCCGTGGTAAAGCTTTGTGTCAGTCAGTTTGGATAGGTGACGCCTTCATCAGATATTTTTACATACCAGCAACATTTCATTAAAACTACAGGCATACGGAATAACATTTCAGCTCTGAAGGTTGGTAGCGAATAAAAAAGCATGGAATTAAAACTTGTTGTTTTTCAAGGAGGATATATTACATGCATATAAAATTGTAATTAACTATCATAACTGTTTTTTTAAATGTTGAAAATACTATTCAGTTTCTTACCGTTTTTCTCGGTAGAATCTACTTTCGGAACCGGTTGTAGCTTCACTTAATTGTTAAGTGACGATTCAAAAGTGCTCGTAAAAGCCTACTTGAATAAAACATATTTTGATTTTGATGTGAAAAATGGTTAAGATTGCTTGAAGTAGTATCTTTTAAACTGCAAGTCTACCTGTGAAAAAAAAATATTGATTTAAATATTTTATGATTACCAATTACTCAAAAATATTGATAATGCATTGAAATATGTACAAATTTTTAGATACACAAGCATACAAGCATACAAGATACATAAAGCCGATCATTATAGACCGGGGGACAGTGTCAAAAAAATTAAAGTATTAAAATAAATTACTTTTAAAAATGATATCATTATTCATTTTAACATTAAAATTAACTAAACTAAACTGTAAATTTTCCGATATATTTAAATATTATTTTTAAATACAGAAACTGTGGTTCGAAGATAGAAAACAGCTTTAAAACCAATAAAAAAAAAAATAGAAGAAATATGTGATGCATTTTGCAATATTGAATATACACGCAAATAAAATATTTCGGATTTTCTATCACCAGCTCTCGGCCTATTAATACTGAGCGGATCATATTGAATAGTAACGCGATAACTTAAATACAAATGCCAAATACATGAAAAGTACATAGTAAAAAACAAAGTCGCTTTCTCTGTCCCTATGTCCCTTTGTAAGCTTAAATCTTTAAAACTACGCAACGGATTTTGATGCAGTGTGTATAAAACATGGACAATATAGTAACGAAACACTGATGATTTTAGAAGTTTGTAATGTGATGTCGTAAATGAACAAATTCTTTAGTATATTTAGTATCAGTATTGAACCTGTGCGAATCGGGTGTGGGCTAGTTTTATAAATATACTGTGTTGTATATTTGTAAAAGTAACAGCCTTTAAATTACTCACTGCTGGGATTTGGCCTCCTCTTCCATTAAGGAGAGGGTTTGGAACATATTCCACCACGCTGTTCCAATGCGGGTTGGTGGAATGCACGTGTGGCAGAATTTTGATGAAATTAGACACATGCAGGTTTCCTCACGATGTTTTCCTTCAACGCCGAGCACGAGATGAATTATAAACACAAATTATGCATATATATATAAAGTAATGCTTGCCTGGTTTTGAACCGGCAATCATCGGTTAAGATGCACGCGTTCTAACCACTGGGCCATCTCATATTCATAATCGTAATGTGACCGTGTTTTGTTTCAGCTCCAGAACCAGCTGCAGTCGATGCAGCCGATGGCCATGAATAGTTACAACGCTATCAACGTTCCACCTCTTGGTAAGATTAGAAGTATATCTTGGCATAAAGTAGACGAGATAAGGATGAGAATGATGATTGAGATGACTTTTTTCATGAAATAGCTCGGCGGATGAGCATATGGTAAGTGGTCACCATCACCCATAGACAATGACGCTGTAAGAAATATTAACTATTGCTTACATCGTCAATTCGCCACCAACCTTGGGAACTAAGATGCTACGAGTTACACTGGCTCACTCACCCTTCAAACTGAAACGCAACAATACTGTGTACTGTTGTTTAGCGGTAGAATATCTGATGAGTGTGTGGTACCTACCCAGGCGGGCTTGCACAAAGCTCTACCACCAAGTATTTTTCAAGTTTGTAAAAAATACTCTCAAAATAGGGTAAGCCGGTAAAGCCCAATCATTTTTGCGTTAATAATATTAACCGTAAATAAACACAGAATGAATTCTAAAATGTAAAAAAAAAACTAGACCACTATTTTTATTTCGAAAAAATTCAACTAACCCATAAATATTTGTTCAGTAAATATAGAAACGAAAAGTGTTTTTGGGAATTTAAGCGCAAATAAATGCACAAACAAATATACCTCTTTAAGTCTCTTAGAGTATCCGAGTTACTAATGTATTTTAATTATAAGGACACATTAAGGGTCGAAGTAAAGACATAATCACGGACTGGACATAAGTTTTTTATTTCTATTTTTACCTTACATTTACATAGTTTTGTATATTGTTATATATTTCAACTTATTTCAACAAAACCTTAATAAATTGTAAACCTAAGCCTTCCTTATTAATCCCTCTGTATTTGTGAAAACCGCATGAAAATCCGTTCAGTAATTTTGGAGTTTATCGTAAGCAAACAGAGCGCCAGTCGAGAGGGCAGATTTTATTTTAATGTAAAGATTGACATTAGGCTGGAGTCAGTTGTATGTTCTCAATTGAGGATTTTTTCATTACAGATGGATCATCTAGTCCAGGGTCTGGGTATGCAGCCACCGGTGGCTTTTCACCGAACCGTCATCACGACATCGTGACCTCTTCAGATGCTGTCTCACGCTTCTCTTTCTGGCCTGAAGGTAACTTTCATATCAACCGATAGACACTATTGGAATAAAAAAATAACGATTTTAGTATAGTAAAGTAAAGTAACAGACCGTAAATTCTCCACTAGTTGGCTAAGGCCTCCTCTCCTATTAAGGAGAGGGTTTGGAACATATTCCAACACGATGTTCCAATGCGGGTTGGTGGGATGCACATGTGGCAGAATTTCGATGAAATTAGACACGTGCAGTTTTCTTCATGTTTTCCATCACCGCCGAGCACGAATTGAATTATAAACACAAATTAAGCACGTATATATAGTGGTGCTTGCCTGGGCTTGAACCCGAAATCATCGGTTAAGATATACGTGTTCTAACCACTGGGCCATCTCAGCTCATATTTTATTATATCAACACTAATATTTTGAAGTAAAAATAGAAGTGTTTGTTTTAAAATTAAACGCTCTAAGCTTTTTTTAGATATATCGCATTCATGTCAGATATTCAATTCGATATTTGTGTACTGTGTAATAAAAATATCCGAGTGCGTTTTCATAAAGTTATATTTTATTTATTGGAAAAAAAAATCAGACAACAGGATTGTATAATTATAACAAGAAAATAGAATCATTTTAACAACTAGTCAATTTAGTCATAAGTACCTAACAATTCACAATAATAAAATATATACATGTCACACTAATAAAATATATAGAAACAATACCCAGAACGCATGCATCTTAACCGATGATTGCGGATTCATACCCAGGCAAGCACCACTGAATATTCATGTGCTTAATTTGTGTTTATAATTTAACTCGTGCTCGGCGGTGAAGGCAAACATCGTGAGGTACCTGCATGTGTCTTATTTCATAGAAATTCTGCAATGTGTATTCCACGAGCCCGCATTGGATCAACTTGGTGGAATATGTTCCAAACTTTATTCTCAAAGGGAGAGCCTTAGCCCAGCTGTGGAAAATACACAACACAAATAACAGGCTGTTGTTGTTGTTCCAAATTTAAATTTATATATACTTTATAAAACAAGTACCTACTTTAAAATCGTCATTTTAAGCTCTCTCGTGTTACGTAAAGTTAGGTCGTTGACAACGCACTTCAATACCATAGTTCCTCTAAGAGTAAGAGAACAAGGATGGAATCGACTTATGATCAATGAAAACCCGCTGTAAATGAACTTATTCAAAATAATAATTATCATATGAGCATGTACCTAAATATGTTAATATTATATGAACATTTAAAGTTTCTGTGCTTTTTTATTCTTCAGTAAAAACTTTATATGATATTTGTAAATGTACAAAATATTATAATATAATTTGGGCAGACGATACTAACTAGCTTCTTAAAATATAGAACACTAGTTCGTGCTCTCGGCTTGGCCCACGTAGAAGTTTCGGTTAAAAAAGTAGCCTCTCCCCTTTGTCTTGTTCAGGCTTACTTTATATGAAATTTCGTAAAAACAAACTTATATTGGTGTAAATTGTCATCATAAGTTACTACTAGCGCCATCTTTTAAGAACAAACACCATTACCAACCCTTCGATACAAACCATACTGTTATTTGTTGCTGAAAACTCCAATAGATGGCGTTGACTTTCGAGGTTGCAATGAAATGTTAAATGTTATCACTAATGTTGTATTATTATTTAAAACAATAGTAATATTACGTTACAACTATTGTTAACAACCTCATATTATGTATGTGTGTTTATCTATAAAATTGAAAAACACTTTTATGTGAGTTCGATAGTAAAGTTTTATGAAACGTTTTTTTCAGGAGGCTCTCCAAGCCCCAATGCTGGTTATGTGTCTACAAGCAGCTTTTCTCCTCGGCGCCATGACGCAGTCACATCATCAGACACAGCTGGACGATTTACTTTCTGGCCAGAAGGTAACATCACATTTATGACCATTAGGCACTAAATGTACGTAATTAATGTGCAGTCACAGTAAGAAGAGGTTCGTCACCTTATGATCTATTTTCGTGTGCTCAGTATGAGCGATATTCTTCTTTACCGATTGAGAATGATATATTGCATCGCAATGATTTGATATTTAGATTCAAGAGGTACTATGAGTTTAAGGCTTGACAAGGGAATAAATTTGAAAACTGACGAAGGAATCCTTACTCTGACTGTACTTTATTACTTTTAATCAAACTCGGTTAAACAATCCCACATGTATGTACCACAAATATTCTAATCAAATTTAAATGAAAGATTTTTGCAAACTTGTGTTGGTTTACGCGGTGGTACTCATTCATTCGTCCGATATCCTATCGCCAAATGGCACTGGATAGGTTAGTCGGTTATTCTTGTGATCAGTTTGAAAAGTGATTATGCTATAATCACAAGGGACATAACTATTTTGCACCCACGGTTTATCAACTGGATGTTTAATCCATCCATCTGACTTAATGCCAAGGAACTTATACAAAAAAAGTACTAATGTCATCATTGTCTAATTTGTGCAAAATTCATTAAGTGGTCGAAATAGTAGAATTGATAAAAAAACTTATTTAAAATTTGATCGTCAAAGTAAAATGACAGTACCAAAATTGACATTATTTTTGGTGAAGACATATCTGTAAGAGGACTCAACTTATCTCACTGAATAAATAATTTTATTCATGGTGTGGAGTGACAGGATTTCTGACACACACTCCACAAATTAGCCCTTACCTACAAAAGTAAAGTAATCGACCAGATTATAGCCATAATGTTTTCACTTTTCAGTTGGAGTCAAGGAAGAATCTTCATCCAGCATACTCTCCAACGCGACCTCCTACTCCAAATGCTTCATGTAAATTCTACGGATGTACCCAAAACCGAGGCTATTTAACTTAATCAATCTATTGCATTAATATTGTTAGTAGACAGCTTATAATATTATACTATGTGGTCGGTGTATAGCTATAAGTTAGTTTTAAAGTTGATGACGAGAGCTAGCTTTAAAAAAACCTGGTTGATACTTTAGGTACATTTTGAATGATTTATTATTACGAAAAATTAAACGATTGTAATATATATTTAAGAATGTTACAAATTATAACGGTCCCATAAATTTTGTTTTGGCGTTCTTCGACAGATGCCTATGATCACGGTTGTAAATACTATACAATCATATATCGATAAATAAATGTGGACGATTAATTTCCAATGAAGGCGTGGATATACGTAACTACAATGATTCCTGTTTTTCACATTTTACAGGGAAATTTAAAATAACATATATTTACTAACAAAATCTACAGAAGTAGAAATGTGTAAAGTACCCTCTTTTTTATTATTTGTTAATATTAGCTTTTTGATCCGAAGATATCTAGCATATGATTTTGTTATATACATTAGAGTAAAAAGTAACACGATCATATGGGTACCTTCGACTTACTTTTGCAGAATATTTTTTTAAATATTTTTAATGATTCGTTTTACGAAATTGATTTGCGCTCATCGCGTGTTTAGCCTTGTGATGCCTAATAGCTCAATTTGGGACGACTTTTAACTCCATAATTAGCAAAGTCGAAGACGTATATCCACGTCTAAAGGGACTTATTTGTATAAATTATAAAAACTCCTATGAATAAAACCAAATATATGTATGTATTTAAAAATATTAACTTCCAAGTCATTGTTAAAGCTGGCTCTAAAACAGAGTTGACCCTATGAAATGTAAAAGTTTAAAATTATAAGCAAAACGTTAAAAACATCCCACCGATAAAAATAATATCGAGGGGCATTTAAAACAAGTTAAGGATACGTCATGGCGTTTAAAATTATTTTCTTAGAAAGGCGGATACAGGGTCGCTCGTAAGAGAGTTCTAGTAGTTTAAAAAAAAATTTTGAATCTCTTTGTGTAATAGTGCAAATACATATTCAATCCGTAAGCATATTTATTATTAACTTATTTATTTTCAGCACCTTTCATCTAGTTCGTACAAATGTAAGCGAATGCCAAAAATGTAGCCATTGTGGGTCCATTAGGTTAAATTGGAAACAAAGTAAAATTTTCTAAAAGTATACAAATGTTAAGGAAAATTTTATAAATCATAAAATTAAAAAATAAGATAATTTGGACGAATTTCAAAAAGTAATTTACACAGATATGACGTGATATAGTTACTCTATGGGACCCCCTTCCGTCTTATATACCTTTGTATATGTCATAACTATTTATTGATAATGTAATTTTATCGTATATTTTGAATCTGTATACATTTACCTCTGACGCTGTTTCGGACGATCTCTCGTAAACAAAATGATCAAGCATTCCTCAATTCTTTGCTGAATATCGTTTCTGTACTGTAATGTTAAGAGTGGTAATATTAGTTAATTTCGTCAATTATTATGCTTTCGTAGTGAACGTAAATTTCTAGATGTCGGCGTTATAAATGTATGTAGATGTTTGTAATTTATAAATAGTTAAATTAATACTTCGATAGTAAGTGGTTATTTCTTTTTTTAATTATATACTTTGTATAGATATGTTTGTCTTATCCAGTTTCTAGTGTTTTTTTGTTTTCTTTTTTTTTATTTGAGAATACAGACGTATTGTTTTTTTTTATTTGTATCCATATTATAGTAGGTTAAAGAGTGAGTCCTCAAAACGTGGTTACACTTTTTAACAGTGACAAATTCGATTTGATTTCTTGTTTTTTTTTTTATCATAATATGACTATTATGTTATTTTTTGGACTTAGTCCATAAATTTACTTAATCCTGTTCAAATTGCTGTTAGTAATAGTTCAGTCAATGTGTAAGATTTTTGAATTCTTGATGTTACTACCGTTTAGTCGTATCTTGACAATAATTCTTGATGTATCCGCGTCCTCGGTGCAATAGATGTAATAGTTACTATAAGTCAATGTGATTTTTGTTGTTCTGTCAAGATTTTTTTATGGTAAGTCTGTTGATCAGCTTAATTATAAAAATTATTGTGCGCTAATATTATTCAAGATCTTAATAAAGTGAATTGAAAAATTATGTTCTGTACTTTTGTTTATGAGTTTGAGTTTTAATGATCGTAAAGTATATCATGCTTGAACAACTTAGATCACTCGATCCTAAGGATGCCCTTAGCATCCTTAGGATCGAGTGATCTAAGTTCACGATCAGAGTTGCCAATGTGTGGGGAATTCCTCAAAATGCGGGGTGCAATTCCCCGCATCGATCGAGGCGATCGGGGATTGGTGTGGGGATTGTCACTGTGTGGGGTAAACGAGGGAATTTTATATTATACTAAAACGATCGGTAATTGATTCTTTAGCCGATGTTTTGTTAGAACAAAAATTGAAATTGTAGTCGATTATTAGTTAGCAAATACTTTTTCATTATAGTACACCCTTACTTTGTGTATAGAAAGGACTACACAAAGACGAGATAGTTTCCTCAGCAATAAAGTTTAAAAAATCAACACGAAAAAGACGATGTTTTTCCCTTTATATCTGTGTGGGGAATTGGGTCATTTTTCCCCGACTATGGGGAATATCGCTACATCGCTACATTTTTGGGAAGAGCGGTTAATAGGCAATGGCAGCACTGATCACGACACTATTGTTTAAAGTTAAATTAATAGGTATTAACTAATAACCACGTATAATTAAGAAAATTGATAATATCATATACAATCGTTTGCGAATCTTGACATAATTTGATATAACGCCATCTGGTTATTGCAAGCTACATTAATTACGTGTACAATACTTCTTAATAAAATAGGACTACGTAGCCTTCCGAAGACTTTATAGCGAACCGTTGTACTCGGAGTACCATTTCACGGATAACATTAATAATTGTAGATTCTTGTAGGCATAGTACTTAAAATTTTTGAATAACTCTATAAATTTTCTTTCATCATCGATTATTTTACTTTAATAGTAATTCTTAGTTTGTTATTGATATATTGTAATATATGCTAATACAAAAGTAAAGTAAAGTAAATAAAAGTAACAATCTGTAAATTGCCCACTGCTGGGGTAAGGCCTCCTTTTCCAGTAAGGAGGGGGTTTGGAACATATTCCACCACGCTGTTCCAATGCGGGTTGGTGGAATGCACATGTGGCAGAATTTCGATGAAATTAGACACATGCAGATTTCCTCACGATGTTTTCCTTCACCGCCGAGCACGAGATGAATTATAAACACAAATTAAGCACATATACATATATAGTGGTGCTTGCCTGGGTTTGAATCCGCAATCATCGATTAAGATGCACACGGTCTAACCACTGGGCCATCTCAGCTCGCTAATACAAATAATATGTAAATATCTGTGTCTGTTTGTCTGTAAGACTTTTATAGCCAAATTTCTGAATCGAATTTGAAGAATTTTTTTTTTTTTTTTATGAATCCACTTGGAGCCCAAGTAAGGAATTAGGCTACTTTTTGACACTAAAACCAGACAACCCAGCGAAACGATGACTACTCAAAACTAAAGTGATTACTTAATACATTATAATAAAATGGTTATATGAACCAATTAATATGCGATACAAAAATTTGTTACTAGAAAAATGCAGCTTAAAGCCATTTTAAAACCGTTACTTCAAATTTGAAACAAAATTCATTTGACAGTGATATCCATATTGTGTTCCTACTTATATTTATGTTTCAATAACATCTTAAACAATTTCGAAACTCTATAAGTATTCGTTCACGTACTCCGAACAAATAATTTTATGAAGAATAACTACAGCATGGAAAAATTATCAGAAACAACTTCTATGAACTCTGCGAGTAACAAAGATCGGACAACAAGTACGTAAGTCGTTTTATTTCTGAACGAGTGACTTTAATCTGTATTTTCTCATGTTTATTAGGTTTTATTGTGGCACGTGACCTGTCTTCGATGTAGTTTATTCGACACTTTATTTTATGATAATTTATAATTTATTATTTGTGTAGCTTATTGCCCAAAGATATTGCACCGCAGCGAAGGTGGTTATTACGTTACTGCATTAATACGATATACCAACTAAAGTTGAAAAAATAAGATCCATAAAACTGGTGCTCCGCTGCGTCCTATTGTAAGCCAAATTGATACACCAACATATAGATTGGCTCAACACATAGCAAGGATATTATCACCCCTCCGAGGACACACTGCGGCGTATGTCAAGGATTCTTACCAGTTTGTTGGTGAAATCAAAGACCTTTAATTAACCAACAACGAGATTTTGGTTAGTTTTGATGTCCAGTCATTGTTTACGTGCTTACCCATACAAGACTGCATCGAAATTGTCAAGAGTAAGCTACAGACACACAACATGCCTAGTGAATATGCAGAGCTGTTACATCACTGCCTCACATCTGGTTATTTATTGTAGAATGATGAATTCTATGTACAAGTTGACGGGGTAGCCATGGGTTCTCCAGTATCCCCCGTGGTCGCCGATTTATTCATGGAAGACCTGGAGGAGAGGGCTCTTCGCTCCGGACCTATAACACCTAGGTTTTATAAACGGTACGTAGATGACACTTTCACAATATTACCTAGTGATCTGACATCTGCATTTTTAGTACATCTTAATTCTATATTTAAAAACATTCAATTTACTATGGAATTAGAGGCAAATAATTCTTTAGCTTTCCTTGACATCCTTATTATCAAGAATCCTGACAATACATTAAGTCACACAGTTTATAGGAAACCCACACACACCAACAAATAGCTCCATGGTGACTCGCACCACCACCCTAGTCAGTTAGCTACCGTTGGCAAATCTTTGTTTCAGAGAGCCCACCATCTCTGCGATGCTGAACACCTAGAGGACGAGCTACGTCAGGTCAAGCTTGCACTCCACCAGAACAAGCTGCCCGTGCCTCGCCAGCATCGCAGAAGCCGTATCAAACCACCCACAGTTGAGCGACAACCTGCATTTTTACCATCTGTGAAGGGAGTTACAGACAGGATTGGCAACATCTTGAAGCGAGCTTCGATTAAAACCGTTTACAAGCCTCATAAGAAAGTGAGCCAGTTCTTGAGACCTATCAAGAGTAATATTCCTTTACAAACTGCGGGAGTATATAAACTCGAATGTGAGTGTGGTTTATCTTACATAGGCCAAACAAAGAGGAGTATCGGTACCAGGGTCAAGGAACATAAAGGAGATGTCAAAAATAGGCGTTCTTCAAAGTCTGCAGTCTGTAAATATGCTCTGGATAAACCTAACCATTTTATTCGATTCGATAAACTACAGATCCTCGCTAAAGAACACAGATTCATTCCTAGAATGATACGCGAGGCTATTGAAATTCAAAAACATCCGAACTTCAATAGAGAAGATGGTTGGAGAGTTTCTAACACCTGGGATCCACTTATTTAAAAAAATTTTTAATCCCAAATCCAAAAAACTGCAAGACCTAAAGATACAGTCAGTGCCATCTGCGTGCAACCGGAACGTTACTCAAGATACCAATTGAGAAATCGTTGGCGGTAGTTGTAAATAATATTTCCTTTGTTCTTCATATAGACAAATGTCACCTTAGTCTACCCGTGACCACGAACACTGTAAAGTGCTCGAAACGTCGGGATGTTAAAAATAATTAATATACGCGATTCAAATCCAAAATGTTATAGCTAGTTTTATTTCAACCAGTAACATTATCTAATTAGCTGATTTTCTTAAAGTGGTGTGGAGCCTTTCCTAAGGTCAAGTGGCGGTCTTTCTCTTTTTTTATGGTGTAGGTTGGCGGACGACCATAAGGGCCACCTGACGGTAAGTGGTCACCATCACCCATAGACAATGACGCTGTAAGATATATTAACTATACCGTCTATCGTCAATGTGCCACCAACCTTGGGAACTAAGATGTTATGTCCCTTGTGCCTGTAGTTACACTGGCTCACTCACCCTTCAGACCTGAATACAACAATACTGAGTAATGTTATTTGGTGGTAGAATAACTGATGAGTGGGTGGTACCTACCCAGACGGGCTTGTACAAAGCCCTACCACCAAGTCCCTGGAATACTGATTGAAAATTGATGTAATGAGGAGTAACTTAGGTTACAATACTTTTTTTTGTCAAATCAACTAATCAAACAACGACGTCAGAAAAAGCCTAAACGTCCCTGTTTTCTTTTTAAACGTAAACTTGTAGATAAAACTTTTTATCCATTATACTAGTTTAACATCTATCCATATTTTATCCAATCGAAGCCGGACAATATATGTATGTGACTTTATAATGAACACCTACACTGTATTTCTCTAAAAATTTTTTTTCATATTCTAGCTTGGAATCAATACCTCTTGACTTAATATATAGATATAATTGTATTTAAATAATATGACTGTATGTTGAAAAAGAGTAACTACTGAGTTTCTTGCTGGTTCTTCTCGGTAGTTAAATGACGATTCAAAAGTGCTTGTAAAGGCCCCCTTGAATAAAGTTTATTTTGATTTTCTAAAAGGTTAGTGCAGGAGTTGTAGTAGTTTAAACGTGTATGATACACGTTTAAACTACTACAACTAACAATGAGACTGACATTTGATATTAATTTGATTTATCTATACTTATATTATAAAGTAGCTGTGCACAAGACCTTGTACGCGTTTGAATTTAACAAAAAAGAAATATTATTGTAACCTAAGTTACTCCCTATTATATCAGTTATCTGCTAGTGAAAGTCCCATTAAAATCGGTTCAGCCTTTCAAGAGATTAGCCGGAACAAACAAACAAACAGACAGACAAACCGACAAAAATTGTAAAAAATATTATTTTGGTATATGTACCGTGTATAAATACAATATGCATTGAGTAAAAAAGGGCTATTTTAATATTACAAACAGAAAATCCAGTTTTATTATATGTATAGATGTGAAAGTAGCTCTGTGTGTCGCTATTTCACTACCAATCTACTGAATTTGGTGAAATTTGGTATGAAGCAAACTTAAGAAACATGACAACCAATTTCTAACAACTAGTATAAAATATTAATTTAAGAATAATTTCGCCTGTATATAATTGATTCATTGATTAACACATGAAGTAAAGTAGTGTTAGCGATGCATAGTTTTGTGTGTTCATGTATGTGAGTTTGAGTCAGAAATAAAAGTCACATTGCTATCTAACATTTATTTGAGTAATAATAGACACATATTTCTACTACTACATGTCACTACTACATGGAGTCATATATAATATTCAAATACTATGCTCGTTACATCCAGCTAGTTCCTCTCAAAGATTACACATGCTGCATCTTCACATAAATATTGTCACTTTGATTTAATTATCATTAACTTTAAATTATTCATTTAATTTAATTTCATCCATCGGCCCCAAGATAAAATGAAATTACATAAATAATTTCTAGTTCATAAAAAATCAAAGAAATAATTTTATGTGCGCCGAGCGATGTCAGACGTACGAAATCTTTAACAGGCTCTAACTTTACAAACACCTTGTATGTTATTTAGGAGAACAGGATATACCTATGACATAGAATTCACGAATATATATAGTAAGATTAAGTTACCTAATACCTCGTAAATTGCCTTGTATACATCCACACTCTCATATACTAAAATTATATAAATCATCAAACATAATCGGTAACTTATTTTATTTATATAAATCAAAAAAGGTTTTAATGTTCGAATGATTGGTAAAAAAAAAATATTAAATACCGTGTCACATTATACTTAAAAAAAAATTACAATATCATAAAAGTAACAAAAAGCTGGAATTAATGGAAAATTCATCGAAAAGTCCATTATGCCTAAGTTTTGTCGGTATATATGGAATATAATTCTAAAAAGTGGAATATATATCTAAAAGCTGGAATATATTTCTATAATATGGAATATAAAGAGACTTTTTTTTTGCTTTTATATTTTTTAATTTCTTATCTTAATCGCTAAGCCAATATTCAATTGGCGGTTTTGAGTAAATATTTACCTTATCAATATTAATTAAGTATATAATTGAAATAATAAAAATCCGATCGATTGCATAAACCGAAAAAAAATGTAAGTACCTATAATTCACAATTCAAATCAAACTCGTCGAATTATATAAATAAAATAAAATATCTTAATAATTGAGATCATTTTACTAATTCATAATAAAATAACAAACTGGCATAAAATATACAGAACAATGTTTTATCGGAAATAATATGTAGCATATCCTAACAATAATAAAACTTTTATAAACGACGTATTTGTTTCGATTATCGCAGACTTAGAGCATTATTACTGAACCTTAAAATAGAACATTTAAAATTGATATTTTTTTACTTTTTTTAATATTTATTAATTATAACCATTAAACCTTTGGTAATTATATTTGGCAATAGAGACTATGTAGATATATTAATAGACGATTATAAATTGAATTCTATTCCTAAACATACATAAGATAGTAGGTATAGTTATATATAATGTAAAAGAAGTGTATATTAGGATAGGAAATATAATGTCAATTACGTCCATTTAATTTAAAGCCACTCACCATTGACTGTGATAAATATAAATTCATATCCAAAATACATGTATACATAGCAAAGATTTACATTAAATAGTTTAAACTATGAGCAAAAAATCAATCAGCTAAAATAGTGTCAGGAATTCACTACCATCGAATTTTGAATAGAGTTCTAAAACAGTATATGTTTAAATGTATGTATATCGATAAACATCGAACGATTAAAACGTTTTCAAAACCACTGGCTGACATTCATTTTCATTGCCATAACATTAGTTTGGTACGAAAACAATAAAAAATAAAATCGAATACCTTTCTAACATTTTCCATCAGCACCAACTCAAACCGTGTTCCCTCACGAAAGTTTAATTCACAATCACCTCTTATAATTTAGAGTTCAAACGTTTTCATATAAAGCCTTTTCCAGGTATCAAAAATAATTTACAGTTATGTAAATTTTCGAAAACTCTTTCCCAGACCAACAATAACATTTCTAAATTAATCAAACTTTACGATTCACTTTGAAGCATCAATTTGAATCCGCTTCAGTCGTAACGACTTGCTCCTTGGTTCAGACGTGACATTCAAAAGACCTGGGCTACGTTCAACACTGAGGGAATGTCCTCGTTCCCTAGCTGGAGGGTTCAGGCTCTTGAAAGAACCCCCTTGTACAGGTCCTATGGTTTCTTTCTCCTCACATGACCTGGCAATCTGATTCCGCAATTCCTCTGGATCAAGAGAGTTCATTTTTTCCTCAGATTCAATAGCCCTGAAAATTGCTCATTTGGAATAGATCGATTTGATATAAAGTCATATAGATAATTCGCTAGGCAGAACTGATGTCGCAATTTTTAATTTCGCTTTGCATTTTACTTAAATGTTAACGATTTAATATTAGCATTACCTTGTCTCGAGTCTATTTAATCTCTGCTTCAAAAGTGCTTGTTTTTCGCCAACGTCAGCCAGTAATACTTGCAAACGGTTTTGTAAACTAATAACAGTAGATTCCAATTTGCGAACGGTATCCTCTAAGCTTTGCTGGGTCGTTTGAGCGTTTTCGAATATAGTTTCATCGAGTAGTCCGTCCTATAAAATTTGTTTTATGTTAGTCCATATAACTTAAAATCTAAGCGACTTAAAGCAGATATAACTATGTCGAAATACTGACAGAGTTGAGATAAATAAACAACAACAGCAACAACAACAACATCAACTTCTACTTCTACGATTACTCCTACTTGTACTACCTACTAAATAAAAAGATCTATCTACAAATAATTGTAATTAAAAGAAACTAATGCAATGATATCATAAAATGAATAAAATACTCTTCATACGATTAATAAATGTTAAAATGTTATAAAAATGTTCACTATCATCAGACTATAACTATTTTTTATATGTAAAACTTACAACTTTTATTACGATGTAAACACACGATCGGACTAGGTGAGATCAACTTACAAACCTTACGCAGTAATTGACAACCGCGTGCAGTTAAAGTAGCCCTGGCATCTGGATAGTCTGCGAGGGCTTCCCATAAATCTTTCTTAGCCAGGCAGAATAAATCGGAATATCCCAATGACCTGACGTTAGCTGTGCGTCTGTTACCAGTGCGGTTACCAGCGATCTCCAAAACACTGACTTCTCCGAAAACTGATCCTGCGCTCAGAGTAGCAAGAACGGTTGTACCGTCATCGGCCACAACTTGAAGCCTACCCCGCTTCACGATATACATTTCCTTGCCGACGTCACCTTTGCGGCATATATAGTCGCCAGGGCTGAATACCTGCAGCCTCAATTTCAGCACCAAAGCTTCAAGTAAACCGGGTTCGCAATCTTGAAAAATCCGTACTTTTCGGAGTGTCTCGAGGTGAACTCGAATAGCAATTTCCGCTTTCAGTTTGTCCGGTAAAGATGATAGTACGTTCTCTTCATCCAAAGCTCCACTCTCCGCCCATGTGTAGGAAAACCAGCGGATCACTCTTGCCTCTAAATCGCCAGTAATTTTTCGAAAAGCCATGTATTGTTTCACACTGTCCATCTTGTTTTGGAATTCAACTCTTGCCACGTTCATGTTCGAGATCATCGATCCAATATTGCCTACTATAGTTGCAAAAATAAGAACACCTGCCAGAAAGTCTGCCACAACGAATGCATACTCGACATCAATTTCTGGTTGGGGAGTCTCGCCAATAGTGGTCAACGTCAACGTTGACCAATAAAAGCTGTATATATATTGGTGTGCCAACGTTTCATTCTGAGCTCCGGTGATGTTATATACCCAATTGTCAGTGCCAAATCCAATAGCGTAGCTGATCGCGAAGTAGAGGCATGCGTTCCAGTGTATCAGGACTAAGATTGCCATTACGACCTAGAATATCAATTTTTTTAATATTATTAATATGAATGATAAATAATTATTAATAAGTTTATTGTTGCTAATTTTAGTTGACCTTGCAAATTCTAAAAGCGTTCGGAAAACTAGTGGCGGTCTCGGTGCGGTCGAACCACTCCCACATTCGAGGCAGGCGAAATAGTCGATTAAGTCGCACAATAACAGGGCACGGCAAACGGTCCTGGAACACAACCAATATTGACACTTCCAGTAATAACAAAGCTAAAGAATGTGTTTGGTTGGAATGTTTATTGTCGTTCGATTCATCTCGCCTTGTAGGTACCCTCAACTTATTTACCAAATGTAAAATACGAGATGACTTTAATTGTAAATCTAGTTGATCTATACGTTATCATTTATACTGATTTTATTTTTTATCAACCGCAGTGCAGCACGGGTTTAAAGTGTAGTAAATATACTTATCATTCTATAACCATTAGAAAAAAGAGTGCACTATAGAAATGAATAGAAAACCTGAAGAATTCAATGATTGTATGACTATTTTGGAAAGAAAAAAAAAATTCAAAACAAATCCAAATCCCTAAATCGATTATATATCGATTACTGTATAAATCTGAATTACTTTTGTGAAATAAAGCCTTAAATTTTGATGTCTCTAGCCTTTTAAGCATTAATACTTAATTGATAAATATTTTTAGTAAAGTGTTATATTCAAATATACATACTTAGAATTACATTATTTTAATGATATGATCGACTCACGTAGTTGCAAGATCCTGGGGTCCACCAATAGTAAGCTAGGTCCGTCGGTAAAAGAGAGAGAACATCGTAGGGCCATGCGTCGGATCTCATATAATTTTGCCTAAGATAATGAGAATCCTTCACCATGAGTCCTTGTTCTAAATAACCTGAAATTAACATCTCACCATTTTTCAATATGTAGTATTGAACATTCATTCATTCCCATAAAACATATCGATAAATTTAAATCGAGCCTGTTTTAATAAAACTCATAGTCGCGTAACAGTTAAAAGCAAGTGAAACAAATATAGGTAGTCGCTTACAAGACTAAAGAGCGTATATCTCACGAGCGTTAAAATACTTATGACTTTTTAATGTCACATGTTCCCTTCCTATCAAGTGACTAACACTTCGTAATTCAATAAACACAGTTTCTGTCTTAGTCGAAGTAATAGTTACGAAATGAAAATTGCTCGGAAACTAGTGCAGTGCTGTCATTGAATCTTCACGATTGAGTTTTAATAAGAGACCAGGAACCGTTCGATTCGTATGGTAAAATGTCTTCTGAGCTTCTTAATTATATTAAAATTTAATAATATCGAATTACCGAATAAGTATATTTCCAAAAATTTTATTTTGATTTTACTTTTTGGTTCTCCAAATCGAACAGTCCTATGATATCAAGATCATTCAATTCAGAGTATTTGTGCGGAAAGTGAGGGCTGGGTGAGTTGTTTGTCCACGCGTTAGCTAAATTTGATGACGCAAGGCGCGGCCCAACGTATGTGGGTGTCAAATTGTTGAGTTGC